>NC_088220.1:87809430-87879430 GCF_036934945.1 Oncorhynchus masou masou | reverse complement strand
ACACTGACACCCACCCCACTGTGTATTTGTGAGTGAGCTGTGTCCATAATCTTAGTTCTTTGAAGAAGGTAGAGGTGAGTGTCGTATCTCACAATGCTGGTTAGAAGTCCAGAGTTGATTTAGGGGCAAGGGTAAGGATTAAGAGCAATGGACGATGCAGAGAGAGTGAACACAATGAGTAATGATAACATGACTATATCCACAGTACTGAGTCGATATACAGGAAGTACCAGGTAATTACATGGCTATATACAGGAAGTACCAGGTAATAACATGGCTATATACAGGAAGTACCAGGTAATAATATGGCTATATACAGGAAGTACCAGGTAATTACATGGTTATATACAGGAAGTACCAGGTAATAACATGGTTATATACAGGGAGTACCAGGTAATAACATGGCTATATACAGGGAGTAACAGGTAATAACATGGTTATATACAGGGAGTACCAGGTAATTACATGGTTATATACAGGGAGTACCAGGTAATGACATGGCTATATACAGGGAGTACCAGGTAATAACATGGCTATATACAGGGAGTACCAGGTAATAACATGGCTATATACAGGAAGTACCAGGTAATAACATGGCTATATACAGGGAGTACCAGGTAATTACATGGCTATATACAGGGAGTACCAGGTAATGACATGGCTATATACAGGGAGGTAATAACATGGCTATATACAGGAAGTACCAGGTAATAACATGGCTATATACAGGGAGTACCAGATAATAACATGGCTATATACAGGGAGTACCAGATAATAACATGGCTATATACAGGAAGTACCAGGTAATAACATGGCTATATACAGGGAGTACCAGGTAATAACATGGCTATATACAGGGAGTACCAGGTAATAACATGGCTATATACAGGGAGTACCAGGTAATAACATGGCTATATACAGGGAGTACCAGGTAATAACATGGCTATATACAGGGAGTACCAGGTAATAACATGGCTATATACAGGGAGTACCAGGTAATGACATGGCTATATACAGGAAGTACCAGGTAATTACATGGCTATATACAGGAAGTACCAGGTAATTACATGGCTATATACAGGAAGTACCAGGTAATTACATGGCTATATACAGGGAGTACCAGCTAATAACATGGCTATATACAGGGAGTACCAGGTAATAACATGACTATATACAGGGAGTACCAGGTAATGACATGGCTATATACAGGAAGTACCAGGTAATTACATGGCTATATACAGGAAGTACCAGGTAATTACATGGCTATATACAGGGAGTAACAGGTAATAACATGGCTATATACAGGGAGTACCAGGTAATAACATGGCTATATTCAGGGAGTAACAGGTAATAACATGGCTATATACAGGGAGTACCAGGTAATTACATGGTTATATACAGGGAGTACCAGGTAATTACATGGTTATATACAGGGAGTACCAGGTAATGACATGGCTATATACAGGGAGTACCAGGTAATAACATGGCTATATACAGGAAATACCAGGTAATGACATGGCTATATACAGGAAGTACCAGGTAATGACATGGCTATATACAGGAAGTACCAGGTAATAACATGGCTATATACAGGGAGTACCAGGTAATGACATGGCTATATACAGGGAGTACCAGGTAATAACATGGCTATATACAGGGAGTACCAGGTAATAACATGGCTATATACAGGGAGTACCAGGTAATGACATGGCTATATACAGGAAGTACCAGGTAATTACATGGCTATATACAGGGAGGTAATAACATGGCTATATACAGGAAGTACCAGGTAATAACATGGCTATATACAGGGAGTACCAGGTAATTACATGGCTATATACAGGAGTACCAGGTAATGACATGGCTATATACAGGGAGGTAATAACATGGCTATATACAGGAAGTACCAGGTAATAACATGGCTATATACAGGGAGTACCAGGTAATGACATGGCTATATACAGGGAGGTAATAACATGGCTATATACAGGGAGTACCAGGTAATTACATGGCTATATACAGGAAGTACCAGGTAATTACATGGCTATATACAGGAAGTACCAGGTAATAACATGGCTATATACAGGGAGTACCAGGTAATAACATGGCTATATACAGGGAGTACCAGGTAATAACATGGCTATATACAGGAAATACCAGGTAATGACATGGCTATATACAGGAAGTACCAGGTAATTACATGGCTATATACAGGAAGTACCAGGTAATTACATGGCTATATACAGGGAGTACCAGGTAATAACATGGCTATATACAGGAGTACCAGGTAATAACATGGTTATATACAGGGAGTACCAGGTACTAACATGGCTTTATACAGGGAGTACCAGGTACTAACATGGTTATATACAGAGAGTACCAGGTACTAACATGGCTATATACAGGGAGTACCAGGTACTAACATGGTTAAATACAGGGAGTACCAGGTACTAACATGGCTTTATACAGGGAGTACCAGGTACTAACATGGTTATATACAGGGAGTACCAGGTACTAACATGGCTTTATACAGGGAGTACCAGGTACTAACATGGTTATATACAGGGAGTACCAGGTACTAACATGGCTATATACAGGGAGTACCAGGTACTAACATGGTTATATACAGGAAGTACCAGGTAATTACATGGCTATATACAGGAAGTACCAGGTAATTACATGGCTATATACAGGGAGTAACAGGTAATAACATGGCTATATACAGGGAGTACCAGGTAATAACATGGCTATATACAGGGAGTAACAGGTAATAACATGGCTATATACAGGGAGTACCAGGTAATTACATGGTTATATACAGGGAGTACCAGGTAATTACATGGTTATATACAGGGAGTACCAGGTAATGACATGGCTATATACAGGGAGTACCAGGTAATAACATGGCTATATACAGGAAATACCAGGTAATGACATGGCTATATACAGGAAGTACCAGGTAATGACATGGCTATATACAGGAAGTACCAGGTAATAACATGGCTATATACAGGGAGTACCAGGTAATGACATGGCTATATACAGGGAGTACCAGGTAATAACATGGCTATATACAGGGAGTACCAGGTAATAACATGGCTATATACAGGGAGTACCAGGTAATGACATGGCTATATACAGGAAGTACCAGGTAATTACATGGCTATATACAGGGAGGTAATAACATGGCTATATACAGGAAGTACCAGGTAATAACATGGCTATATACAGGAGTACCAGGTAATTACATGGCTATATACAGGGAGTACCAGGTAATGACATGGCTATATACAGGAGGTAATAACATGGCTATATACAGGAAGTACCAGGTAATAACATGGCTATATACAGGGAGTACCAGGTAATGACATGGCTATATACAGGAGGTAATAACATGGCTATATACAGGGAGTACCAGGTAATTACATGGCTATATACAGGGAGGTAATAACATGGCTATATACAGGGAGTACCAGGTAATTACATGGCTATATACAGGAAGTACCAGTTAATTACATGGCTATATACAGGAAGTACCAGGTAATAACATGGCTATATACAGGGAGTACCAGGTAATAACATGGCTATATACAGGGAGTACCAGGTAATAACATGGCTATATACAGGAAATACCAGGTAATGACATGGCTATATACAGGAAGTACCAGGTAATTACATGGCTATATACAGGAAGTACCAGGTAATTACATGGCTATATACAGGGAGTACCAGGTAATAACATGGCTATATACAGGGAGTACCAGGTAATAACATGGTTATATACAGGGAGTACCAGGTACTAACATGGCTTTATACAGGGAGTACCAGGTACTAACATGGTTATATACAGAGAGTACCAGGTACTAACATGGCTATATACAGGGAGTACCAGGTACTAACATGGTTATATACAGGGAGTACCAGGTACTAACATGGCTTTATACAGGGAGTACCAGGTACTAACATGGTTATATACAGGGAGTACCAGGTACTAACATGGCTTTATACAGGGAGTACCAGGTACTAACATGGTTATATACAGGGAGTACCAGGTACTAACATGGCTATATACAGGGAGTACCAGGTACTAACATGGTTATATACAGGGAGTACCAGGTAATAACATGGCTATATACAGGGAGTACCAGGTAATAACATGGTTATATACAGGAAGTACCAGGTACTAACATGGCTATATACAGGGAGTACCAGGTACTAACATGGCTATATACAGGAAGTACCAGGTAATTACATGGCTATATACAGGGAGTACCAGGTAATAACATGGCTATATACAGGGAGTACCAGGTAATAACATGACTATATACAGGGAGTACCAGGTAATGACATGGCTATATACAGGAAGTACCAGGTAATTACATGGCTATATACAGGAAGTACCAGGTAATTACATGGCTATATACAGGGAGTAACAGGTAATAACATGGCTATATACAGGGAGTACCAGGTAATAACATGGCTATATACAGGGAGTACAGGTAATAACATGGCTATATACAGGGAGTACCAGGTAATTACATGGTTATATACAGGGAGTACCAGGTAATAACATGGCTATATACAGGGAGTACCAGGTAATGACATGGCTATATACAGGGAGTACCAGGTAATAACATGGCTATATACAGGAAATACCAGGTAATGACATGGCTATATACAGGAAGTACCAGGTAATTACATGGCTATATACAGGAAGTACCAGGTAATGACATGGCTATATACAGGAAGTACCAGGTAATAACATGGCTATATACAGGGAGTACCAGGTAATGACATGGCTATATACAGGGAGTACCAGGTAATAACATGGCTATATACAGGGAGTACCAGGTAATAACATGGCTATATACAGGGAGTACCAGGTAATAACATGGCTATATACAGGAAGTACCAGGTAATTACATGGCTATATACAGGGAGGTAATAACATGGCTATATACAGGGAGGTAATAACATGGCTATATACAGGAAGTACCAGGTAATAACATGGCTATATACAGGGAGTACCAGGTAATTACATGGCTATATACAGGGAGTACCAGGTAATGACATGGCTATATACAGGGAGGTAATAACATGGCTATATACAGGAAGTACCAGGTAATAACATGGCTATATACAGGGAGGTAATAACATGGCTATATACAGGGAGTACCAGGTAATGACATGGCTATATACAGGGAGGTAATAACATGGCTATATACAGGGAGTACCAGGTAATTACATGGCTATATACAGGGAGGTAATAACATGGCTATATACAGGGAGTACCAGGTAATTACATGGCTATATACAGGAAGTACCAGGTAATTACATGGCTATATACAGGAAGTACCAGGTAATAACATGGCTATATACAGGGAGTAACAGGTAATAACATGGCTATATACAGGGAGTACCAGGTAATAACATGGCTATATACAGGAAATACCAGGTAATGACATGGCTATATACAGGAAGTACCAGGTAATTACATGGCTATATACAGGGAGTAACAGGTAATAACATGGCTATATACAGGGAGTACCAGGTAATAACATGGCTATATTCAGGGAGTAACAGGTAATAACATGGCTATATACAGGGAGTACCAGGTAATTACATGGTTATATACAGGGAGTACCAGGTAATTACATGGTTATATACAGGGAGTACCAGGTAATGACATGGCTATATACAGGGAGTACCAGGTAATAACATGGCTATATACAGGAAATACCAGGTAATGACATGGCTATATACAGGAAGTACCAGGTAATGACATGGCTATATACAGGAAGTACCAGGTAATAACATGGCTATATACAGGGAGTACCAGGTAATGACATGGCTATATACAGGGAGTACCAGGTAATAACATGGCTATATACAGGGAGTACCAGGTAATAACATGGCTATATACAGGGAGTACCAGGTAATGACATGGCTATATACAGGAAGTACCAGGTAATTACATGGCTATATACAGGGAGGTAATAACATGGCTATATACAGGAAGTACCAGGTAATAACATGGCTATATACAGGGAGTACCAGGTAATTACATGGCTATATACAGGGAGTACCAGGTAATGACATGGCTATATACAGGAGGTAATAACATGGCTATATACAGGAAGTACCAGGTAATAACATGGCTATATACAGGGAGTACCAGGTAATGACATGGCTATATACAGGAGGTAATAACATGGCTATATACAGGGAGTACCAGGTAATTACATGGCTATATACAGGGAGGTAATAACATGGCTATATACAGGGAGTACCAGGTAATTACATGGCTATATACAGGAAGTACCAGGTAATTACATGGCTATATACAGGAAGTACCAGGTAATAACATGGCTATATACAGGGAGTACCAGGTAATAACATGGCTATATACAGGGAGTACCAGGTAATAACATGGCTATATACAGGGAGTACCAGGTACTAACATGGCTATATACAGGGAGTACCAGGTACTAACATGGTTAAATACAGGGAGTACCAGGTACTAACATGGCTTTATACAGGGAGTACCAGGTACTAACATGGTTATATACAGGGAGTACCAGGTACTAACATGGCTTTATACAGGGAGTACCAGGTACTAACATGGTTATATACAGGGAGTACCAGGTACTAACATGGCTATATACAGGGAGTACCAGGTACTAACATGGTTATATACAGGAAGTACCAGGTAATTACATGGCTATATACAGGAAGTACCAGGTAATTACATGGCTATATACAGGGAGTAACAGGTAATAACATGGCTATATACAGGGAGTACCAGGTAATAACATGGCTATATACAGGGAGTAACAGGTAATAACATGGCTATATACAGGGAGTACCAGGTAATTACATGGTTATATACAGGGAGTACCAGGTAATTACATGGTTATATACAGGGAGTACCAGGTAATGACATGGCTATATACAGGGAGTACCAGGTAATAACATGGCTATATACAGGAAATACCAGGTAATGACATGGCTATATACAGGAAGTACCAGGTAATGACATGGCTATATACAGGAAGTACCAGGTAATAACATGGCTATATACAGGGAGTACCAGGTAATGACATGGCTATATACAGGGAGTACCAGGTAATAACATGGCTATATACAGGGAGTACCAGGTAATAACATGGCTATATACAGGAGTACCAGGTAATGACATGGCTATATACAGGAAGTACCAGGTAATTACATGGCTATATACAGGGAGGTAATAACATGGCTATATACAGGAAGTACCAGGTAATAACATGGCTATATACAGGGAGTACCAGGTAATTACATGGCTATATACAGGGAGTACCAGGTAATGACATGGCTATATACAGGGAGGTAATAACATGGCTATATACAGGAAGTACCAGGTTATAACATGGCTATATACAGGGAGTACCAGGTAATGACATGGCTATATACAGGGAGGTAATAACATGGCTATATACAGGGAGTACCAGGTAATTACATGGCTATATACAGGGAGGTAATAACATGGCTATATACAGGGAGTACCAGGTAATTACATGGCTATATACAGGGAGTACCAGGTAATTACATGGTTATATACAGGGAGTACCAGGTAATTACATGGTTATATACAGGGAGTACCAGGTAATGACATGGCTATATACAGGGAGTACCAGGTAATAACATGGCTATATACAGGAAATACCAGGTAATGACATGGCTATATACAGGAAGTACCAGGTAATGACATGGCTATATACAGGAAGTACCAGGTAATAACATGGCTATATACAGGGAGTACCAGGTAATGACATGGCTATATACAGGGAGTACCAGGTAATAACATGGCTATATACAGGGAGTACCAGGTAATAACATGGCTATATACAGGGAGTACCAGGTAATGACATGGCTATATACAGGAAGTACCAGGTAATTACATGGCTATATACAGGAGGTAATAACATGGCTATATACAGGAAGTACCAGGTAATAACATGGCTATATACAGGAGTACCAGGTAATTACATGGCTATATACAGGGAGTACCAGGTAATGACATGGCTATATACAGGAGGTAATAACATGGCTATATACAGGAAGTACCAGGTAATAACATGGCTATATACAGGGAGTACCAGGTAATGACATGGCTATATACAGGGAGGTAATAACATGGCTATATACAGGGAGTACCAGGTAATTACATGGCTATATACAGGGAGGTAATAACATGGCTATATACAGGGAGTACCAGGTAATTACATGGCTATATACAGGAAGTACCAGTTAATTACATGGCTATATACAGGAAGTACCAGGTAATAACATGGCTATATACAGGGAGTACCAGGTAATAACATGGCTATATACAGGGAGTACCAGGTAATAACATGGCTATATACAGGAAATACCAGGTAATGACATGGCTATATACAGGAAGTACCAGGTAATGACATGGCTATATACAGGAAGTACCAGGTAATTACATGGCTATATACAGGGAGTACCAGGTAATAACATGGCTATATACAGGGAGTACCAGGTAATAACATGGTTATATACAGGGAGTACCAGGTACTAACATGGCTTTATACAGGGAGTACCAGGTACTAACATGGTTATATACAGAGAGTACCAGGTACTAACATGGCTATATACAGGGAGTACCAGGTACTAACATGGTTATATACAGGGAGTACCAGGTACTAACATGGCTTTATACAGGGAGTACCAGGTACTAACATGGTTATATACAGGGAGTACCAGGTACTAACATGGCTTTATACAGGGAGTACCAGGTACTAACATGGTTATATACAGGGAGTACCAGGTACTAACATGGCTATATACAGGAGTACCAGGTACTAACATGGTTATATACAGGGAGTACCAGGTAATAACATGGCTATATACAGGGAGTACCAGGTAATAACATGGTTATATACAGGAAGTACCAGGTACTAACATGGCTATATACAGGGAGTACCAGGTACTAACATGGCTATATACAGGAAGTACCAGGTAATTACATGGCTATATACAGGGAGTACCAGGTAATAACATGGCTATATACAGGGAGTACCAGGTAATAACATGACTATATACAGGGAGTACCAGGTAATGACATGGCTATATACAGGAAGTACCAGGTAATTACATGGCTATATACAGGAAGTACCAGGTAATTACATGGCTATATACAGGGAGTAACAGGTAATAACATGGCTATATACAGGGAGTACAGGTAATAACATGGCTATATACAGGGAGTACCAGGTAATTACATGGTTATATACAGGGAGTACCAGGTAATAACATGGCTATATACAGGGAGTACCAGGTAATGACATGGCTATATACAGGGAGTACCAGGTAATGACATGGCTATATACAGGGAGTACCAGGTAATAACATGGCTATATACAGGAAGTACCAGGTAATTACATGGCTATATACAGGAAGTACCAGGTAATGACATGGCTATATACAGGAAGTACCAGGTAATAACATGGCTATATACAGGGAGTACCAGGTAATGACATGGCTATATACAGGGAGTACCAGGTAATAACATGGCTATATACAGGGAGTACCAGGTAATAACATGGCTATATACAGGGAGTACCAGGTAATAACATGGCTATATACAGGAAGTACCAGGTAATTACATGGCTATATACAGGGAGGTAATAACATGGCTATATACAGGGAGGTAATAACATGGCTATATACAGGAAGTACCAGGTAATAACATGGCTATATACAGGGAGTACCAGGTAATTACATGGCTATATACAGGGAGTACCAGGTAATGACATGGCTATATACAGGGAGGTAATAACATGGCTATATACAGGAAGTACCAGGTAATAACATGGCTATATACAGGGAGTACCAGGTAATGACATGGCTATATACAGGGAGGTAATAACATGGCTATATACAGGGAGTACCAGGTAATTACATGGCTATATACAGGAGGTAATAACATGGCTATATACAGGGAGTACCAGGTAATTACATGGCTATATACAGGAAGTACCAGGTAATTACATGGCTATATACAGGAAGTACCAGGTAATAACATGGCTATATACAGGGAGTACCAGGTAATAACATGGCTATATACAGGGAGTACCAGGTAATAACATGGCTATATACAGGAAATACCAGGTAATGACATGGCTATATACAGGAAGTACCAGGTAATTACATGGCTATATACAGGGAGTAACAGGTAATAACATGGCTATATACAGGGAGTACCAGGTAATAACATGGCTATATTCAGGGAGTAACAGGTAATAACATGGCTATATACAGGGAGTACCAGGTAATTACATGGTTATATACAGGGAGTACCAGGTAATTACATGGTTATATACAGGGAGTACCAGGTAATTACATGGCTATATACAGGGAGTACCAGGTAATGACATGGCTATATACAGGAAGTACCAGGTAATGACATGGCTATATACAGGAAGTACCAGGTAATAACATGGCTATATACAGGGAGTACCAGGTAATGACATGGCTATATACAGGGAGTACCAGGTAATAACATGGCTATATACAGGGAGTACCAGGTAATAACATGGCTATATACAGGGAGTACCAGGTAATGACATGGCTATATACAGGAAGTACCAGGTAATTACATGGCTATATACAGGAAGTACCAGGTAATAACATGGCTATATACAGGGAGTACCAGGTAATTACATGGCTATATACAGGGAGTACCAGGTAATTACATGGCTATATACAGGGAGTACCAGGTAATGACATGGCTATATACAGGGAGGTAATAACATGGCTATATACAGGAAGTACCAGGTAATAACATGGCTATATACAGGGAGTACCAGGTAATGACATGGCTATATACAGGGAGGTAATAACATGGCTATATACAGGGAGTACCAGGTAATTACATGGCTATATACAGGGAGGTAATAACATGGCTATATACAGGGAGTACCAGGTAATTACATGGCTATATACAGGAAGTACCAGGTAATTACATGGCTATATACAGGAAGTACCAGGTAATAACATGGCTATATACAGGGAGTACCAGGTAATAACATGGCTATATACAGGGAGTACCAGGTAATAACATGGCTATATACAGGAAATACCAGGTAATGACATGGCTATATACAGGAAGTACCAGGTAATTACATGGCTATATACAGGAAGTACCAGGTAATTACATGGCTATATACAGGGAGTACCAGGTAATAACATGGCTATATACAGGGAGTACCAGGTAATAACATGGTTATATACAGGGAGTACCAGGTACTAACATGGCTTTATACAGGGAGTACCAGGTACTAACATGGTTATATACAGAGAGTACCAGGTACTAACATGGCTATATACAGGGAGTACCAGGTACTAACATGGTTAAATACAGGGAGTACCAGGTACTAACATGGCTTTATACAGGGAGTACCAGGTACTAACATGGTTATATACAGGGAGTACCAGGTACTAACATGGCTTTATACAGGGAGTACCAGGTACTAACATGGTTATATACAGGGAGTACCAGGTACTAACATGGCTATATACAGGGAGTACCAGGTACTAACATGGTTATATACAGGAAGTACCAGGTAATTACATGGCTATATACAGGAAGTACCAGGTAATTACATGGCTATATACAGGGAGTAACAGGTAATAACATGGCTATATACAGGGAGTACCAGGTAATAACATGGCTATATACAGGGAGTAACAGGTAATAACATGGCTATATACAGGGAGTACCAGGTAATTACATGGTTATATACAGGGAGTACCAGGTAATTACATGGTTATATACAGGGAGTACCAGGTAATGACATGGCTATATACAGGGAGTACCAGGTAATAACATGGCTATATACAGGAAATACCAGGTAATGACATGGCTATATACAGGAAGTACCAGGTAATGACATGGCTATATACAGGAAGTACCAGGTAATAACATGGCTATATACAGGGAGTACCAGGTAATGACATGGCTATATACAGGGAGTACCAGGTAATAACATGGCTATATACAGGGAGTACCAGGTAATAACATGGCTATATACAGGGAGTACCAGGTAATGACATGGCTATATACAGGAAGTACCAGGTAATTACATGGCTATATACAGGGAGGTAATAACATGGCTATATACAGGAAGTACCAGGTAATAACATGGCTATATACAGGGAGTACCAGGTAATTACATGGCTATATACAGGGAGTACCAGGTAATGACATGGCTATATACAGGAGGTAATAACATGGCTATATACAGGAAGTACCAGGTAATAACATGGCTATATACAGGGAGTACCAGGTAATGACATGGCTATATACAGGGAGGTAATAACATGGCTATATACAGGGAGTACCAGGTAATTACATGGCTATATACAGGGAGGTAATAACATGGCTATATACAGGGAGTACCAGGTAATTACATGGCTATATACAGGAAGTACCAGGTAATTACATGGCTATATACAGGAAGTACCAGGTAATAACATGGCTATATACAGGGAGTACCAGGTAATAACATGGCTATATACAGGGAGTACCAGGTAATAACATGGCTATATACAGGAAATACCAGGTAATGACATGGCTATATACAGGAAGTACCAGGTAATTACATGGCTATATACAGGAAGTACCAGGTAATTACATGGCTATATACAGGGAGTACCAGGTAATAACATGGCTATATACAGGGAGTACCAGGTAATAACATGGTTATATACAGGGAGTACCAGGTACTAACATGGCTTTATACAGGGAGTACCAGGTACTAACATGGTTATATACAGAGAGTACCAGGTACTAACATGGCTATATACAGGGAGTACCAGGTACTAACATGGTTAAATACAGGGAGTACCAGGTACTAACATGGCTTTATACAGGGAGTACCAGGTACTAACATGGTTATATACAGGGAGTACCAGGTACTAACATGGCTTTATACAGGGAGTACCAGGTACTAACATGGTTATATACAGGGAGTACCAGGTACTAACATGGCTATATACAGGGAGTACCAGGTACTAACATGGTTATATACAGGAAGTACCAGGTAATTACATGGCTATATACAGGAAGTACCAGGTAATTACATGGCTATATACAGGGAGTAACAGGTAATAACATGGCTATATACAGGGAGTACCAGGTAATAACATGGCTATATACAGGGAGTAACAGGTAATAACATGGCTATATACAGGGAGTACCAGGTAATTACATGGTTATATACAGGGAGTACCAGGTAATTACATGGTTATATACAGGGAGTACCAGGTAATGACATGGCTATATACAGGGAGTACCAGGTAATAACATGGCTATATACAGGAAATACCAGGTAATGACATGGCTATATACAGGAAGTACCAGGTAATGACATGGCTATATACAGGAAGTACCAGGTAATAACATGGCTATATACAGGGAGTACCAGGTAATGACATGGCTATATACAGGGAGTACCAGGTAATAACATGGCTATATACAGGGAGTACCAGGTAATAACATGGCTATATACAGGGAGTACCAGGTAATGACATGGCTATATACAGGAAGTACCAGGTAATTACATGGCTATATACAGGAGGTAATAACATGGCTATATACAGGAAGTACCAGGTAATAACATGGCTATATACAGGGAGTACCAGGTAATTACATGGCTATATACAGGGAGTACCAGGTAATGACATGGCTATATACAGGGAGGTAATAACATGGCTATATACAGGAAGTACCAGGTAATAACATGGCTATATACAGGGAGTACCAGGTAATGACATGGCTATATACAGGGAGGTAATAACATGGCTATATACAGGGAGTACCAGGTAATAACATGGCTATATACAGGGAGTACCAGGTAATGACATGGCTATATACAGGAAGTACCAGGTAATTACATGGCTATATACAGGGAGGTAATAACATGGCTATATACAGGAAGTACCAGGTAATAACATGGCTATATACAGGGAGTACCAGGTAATTACATGGCTATATACAGGGAGTACCAGGTAATGACATGGCTATATACAGGGAGGTAATAACATGGCTATATACAGGAAGTACCAGGTAATAACATGGCTATATACAGGAGTACCAGGTAATGACATGGCTATATACAGGGAGGTAATAACATGGCTATATACAGGGAGTACCAGGTAATTACATGGCTATATACAGGGAGGTAATAACATGGCTATATACAGGGAGTACCAGGTAATTACATGGCTATATACAGGAAGTACCAGGTAATTACATGGCTATATACAGGAAGTACCAGGTAATAACATGGCTATATACAGGGAGTACCAGGTAATAACATGGCTATATACAGGGAGTACCAGGTAATAACATGGCTATATACAGGAAATACCAGGTAATGACATGGCTATATACAGGAAGTACCAGGTAATTACATGGCTATATACAGGAAGTACCAGGTAATTACATGGCTATATACAGGAGTACCAGGTAATAACATGGCTATATACAGGGAGTACCAGGTAATAACATGGTTATATACAGGGAGTACCAGGTACTAACATGGCTTTATACAGGGAGTACCAGGTACTAACATGGTTATATACAGAGAGTACCAGGTACTAACATGGCTATATACAGGAGTACCAGGTACTAACATGGTTAAATACAGGGAGTACCAGGTACTAACATGGCTTTATACAGGGAGTACCAGGTACTAACATGGTTATATACAGGGAGTACCAGGTACTAACATGGCTTTATACAGGGAGTACCAGGTACTAACATGGTTATATACAGGGAGTACCAGGTACTAACATGGCTATATACAGGAGTACCAGGTACTAACATGGTTATATACAGGAAGTTCCAGGTAATTACATGGCTATATTCAGGAAGTACCTGGTAATTACATGGCTATATTCAGGGAGTAACAGGTAATAACATGGCTATATACAGGGAGTACCAGGTAATAACATGGCTATATACAGGGAGTAACAGGTAATAACATGGCTATATACAGGGAGTACCAGGTAATTACATGGTTATATACAGGGAGTACCAGGTAATTACATGGTTATATACAGGGAGTACCAGGTAATGACATGGCTATATACAGGGAGTACCAGGTAATAACATGGCTATATACAGGAAATACCAGGTAATGACATGGCTATATACAGGAAGTACCAGGTAATGACATGGCTATATACAGGAAGTACCAGGTAATAACATGGCTATATACAGGGAGTACCAGGTAATGACATGGCTATATACAGGGAGTACCAGGTAATAACATGGCTATATACAGGGAGTACCAGGTAATAACATGGCTATATACAGGGAGTACCAGGTAATGACATGGCTATATACAGGAAGTACCAGGTAATTACATGGCTATATACAGGGAGGTAATAACATGGCTATATACAGGAAGTACCAGGTAATAACATGGCTATATACAGGGAGTACCAGGTAATTACATGGCTATATACAGGGAGTACCAGGTAATGACATGGCTATATACAGGGAGGTAATAACATGGCTATATACAGGAAGTACCAGGTAATAACATGGCTATATACAGGGAGTACCAGGTAATGACATGGCTATATACAGGGAGGTAATAACATGGCTATATACAGGGAGTACCAGGTTTTTACATGGCTATATACAGGGAGGTAATAACATGGCTATATACAGGGAGTACCAGGTAATTACATGGCTATATACAGGAAGTACCAGGTAATTACATGGCTATATACAGGAAGTACCAGGTAATAACATGGCTATATACAGGGAGTACCAGGTAATAACATGGCTATATACAGGGAGTACCAGGTAATAACATGGCTATATACAGGAAATACCAGGTAATGACATGGCTATATACAGGAAGTACCAGGTAATTACATGGCTATATACAGGAAGTACCAGGTAATTACATGGCTATATACAGGGAGTACCAGGTAATAACATGGCTATATACAGGGAGTACCAGGTAATAACATGGTTATATACAGGAGTACCAGGTACTAACATGGCTTTATACAGGGAGTACCAGGTACTAACATGGTTATATACAGAGAGTACCAGGTACTAACATGGCTATATACAGGGAGTACCAGGTACTAACATGGTTATATACAGGGAGTACCAGGTACTAACATGGCTTTATACAGGGAGTACCAGGTACTAACATGGTTATATACAGGGAGTACCAGGTACTAACATGGCTTTATACAGGGAGTACCAGGTACTAACATGGTTATATACAGGGAGTACCAGGTACTAACATGGCTATATACAGGGAGTACCAGGTACTAACATGGTTATATACAGGGAGTACCAGGTAATAACATGGCTATATACAGGGAGTACCAGGTAATAACATGGTTATATACAGGAAGTACCAGGTACTAACATGGCTATATACAGGGAGTACCAGGTACTAACATGGCTATATACAGGAAGTACCAGGTAATTACATGGCTATATACAGGGAGTACCAGGTAATAACATGGCTATATACAGGGAGTACCAGGTAATAACATGACTATATACAGGGAGTACCAGGTAATGACATGGCTATATACAGGAAGTACCAGGTAATTACATGGCTATATACAGGAAGTACCAGGTAATTACATGGCTATATACAGGGAGTAACAGGTAATAACATGGCTATATACAGGGAGTACCAGGTAATAACATGGCTATATACAGGAGTACAGGTAATAACATGGCTATATACAGGGAGTACCAGGTAATTACATGGTTATATACAGGGAGTACCAGGTAATAACATGGCTATATACAGGGAGTACCAGGTAATGACATGGCTATATACAGGGAGTACCAGGTAATGACATGGCTATATACAGGAAATACCAGGTAATGACATGGCTATATACAGGAAGTACCAGGTAATTACATGGCTATATACAGGAAGTACCAGGTAATGACATGGCTATATACAGGAAGTACCAGGTAATAACATGGCTATATACAGGGAGTACCAGGTAATGACATGGCTATATACAGGGAGTACCAGGTAATGACATGGCTATATACAGGGAGTACCAGGTAATAACATGGCTATATACAGGGAGTACCAGGTAATAACATGGCTATATACAGGAAGTACCAGGTAATTACATGGCTATATACAGGGAGGTAATAACATGGCTATATACAGGAAGTACCAGGTAATAACATGGCTATATACAGGGAGTACCAGGTAATTACATGGCTATATACAGGGAGTACCAGGTAATGACATGGCTATATACAGGGAGGTAATAACATGGCTAATAACATGGCTATATACAGGAAGTACCAGGTAATAACATGGCTATATACAGGGAGTACCAGGTAATGACATGGCTATATACAGGGAGGTAATAACATGGCTATATACAGGGAGTACCAGGTAATTACATGGCTATATATACCAGGTAATTACAGGATATACAGGTAATAATTACATGGCTATATACAGGGAGTACCAGGTAATAACATGGCTATATACAGGGAGTACCAGGTAATAACATGGCTATATACAGGAAGTACCAGGTAATTACATGGCTATATACAGGAAGTACCAGGTAATAACATGGCTATATAAGGGAGTACCAGGTAATAACATGGCTATATACAGGGAGTACCAGGTAATAACATGGCTATATACAGGGAGTACCAGGTAATTACATGGTTATATACAGGGAGTACCAGGTAATTACATGGCTATATACAGGGAGTACCAGGTAATGACATGGCTATATACAGGTAATAACATGGCTATATACAGGAAATACCAGGTAATGACATGGCTATATACAGGAAGTACCAGGTAATGACATGGCTATATACAGGAAGTACCAGGTAATAACATGGCTATATACAGGGAGTACCAGGTAATGACATGGCTATATACAGGGAGTACCAGGTAATAACATGGCTATATACAGGGAGTACCAGGTAATAACATGGCTATATACAGGGAGTACCAGGTAATGACATGGCTATATACAGGAAGTACCAGGTAATTACATGGCTATATACAGGGAGGTAATAACATGGCTATATACAGGAAGTACCAGGTAATAACATGGCTATATACAGGGAGTACCAGGTAATTACATGGCTATATACAGGGAGTACCAGGTAATGACATGGCTATATACAGGGAGGTAATAACATGGCTATATACAGGAAGTACCAGGTAATAACATGGCTATATACAGGGAGTACCAGGTAATGACATGGCTATATACAGGGAGGTAATAACATGGCTATATACAGGGATTACCAGGTAATTACATGGCTATATACAGGGAGGTAATAACATGGCTATATACAGGGAGTACCAGGTAATTACATGGCTATATACAGGAAGTACCAGGTAATTACATGGCTATATACAGGAAGTACCAGGTAATAACATGGCTATATACAGGGAGTACCAGGTAATAACATGGCTATATACAGGGAGTACCAGGTAATAACATGGCTATATACAGGAAATACCAGGTAATGACATGGCTATATACAGGAAGTACCAGGTAATTACATGGCTATATACAGGAAGTACCAGGTAATTACATGGCTATATACAGGGAGTACCAGGTAATAACATGGCTATATACAGGGAGTACCAGGTAATAACATGGTTATATACAGGGAGTACCAGGTACTAACATGGCTTTATACAGGGAGTACCAGGTACTAACATGGTTATATACAGAGAGTACCAGCTACTAACATGGCTATATACAGGGAGTACCAGGTACTAACATGGTTAAATACAGGGAGTACCAGGTACTAACATGGCTTTATACAGGGAGTACCAGGTACTAACATGGTTATATACAGGGAGTACCAGGTACTAACATGGTTATATACAGGGAGTACCAGGTACTAACATGGTTATATACAGGGAGTACCAGGTACTAACATGGTTATATACAGGGAGTACCAGGTACTAACATGGCTATATACAGGGAGTACCAGGTACTAACATGGTTATATACAGGAAGTACCAGGTAATTACATGGCTATATACAGGAAGTACCAGGTAATTACATGGCTATATACAGGGAGTAACAGGTAATAACATGGCTATATACAGGGAGTAACAGGTAATAACATGGCTATATACAGGGAGTACCAGGTAATAACATGGCTATATACAGGGAGTAACAGGTAATAACATGGCTATATACAGGGAGTACCAGGTAATTACATGGTTATATACAGGGAGTACCAGGTAATTACATGGTTATATACAGGGAGTACCAGGTAATGACATGGCTATATACAGGGAGTACCAGGTAATAACATGGCTATATACAGGGAGTACCAGGTAATAACATGGCTATATACAGGGAGTACCAGGTAATAACATGGCTATATACAGGGAGTACCAGGTAATGACATGGCTATATACAGGAAGTACCAGGTAATTACATGGCTATATACAGGGAGGTAATAACATGGCTATATACAGGAAGTACCAGGTAATAACATGGCTATATACAGGGAGTACCAGGTAATTACATGGCTATATACAGGGAGTACCAGGTAATGACATGGCTATATACAGGGAGGTAATAACATGGCTATATACAGGGAGTACCAGGTAATTACATGGTTATATACAGGGAGTACCAGGTAATTACATGGTTATATACAGGAAGTACCAGGTAATAACATGGCTATATACAGGGAGTACCAGGTAATGACATGGCTATATACAGGGAGTACCAGGTAATAACATGGCTATATACAGGGAGTACCAGGTAATAACATGGCTATATACAGGGAGTACCAGGTAATGACATGGCTATATACAGGAAGTACCAGGTAATTACATGGCTATATACAGGGAGGTAATAACATGGCTATATACAGGAAGTACCAGGTAATAACATGGCTATATACAGGGAGTACCAGGTAATTACATGGCTATATACAGGGAGTACCAGGTAATGACATGGCTATATACAGGGAGGTAATAACATGGCTATATACAGGAAGTACCAGGTAATAACATGGCTATATACAGGGAGTACCAGGTAATGACATGGCTATATACAGGAGGTAATAACATGGCTATATACAGGGAGTACCAGGTAATTACATGGCTATATACAGGGAGGTAATAACATGGCTATATACAGGGAGTACCAGGTAATTACATGGCTATATACAGGAAGTACCAGGTAATTACATGGCTATATACAGGAAGTACCAGGTAATAACATGGCTATATACAGGGAGTACCAGGTAATAACATGGCTATATACAGGGAGTACCAGGTAATAACATGGCTATATACAGGAAATACCAGGTAATGACATGGCTATATACAGGAAGTACCAGGTAATTACATGGCTATATACAGGAAGTACCAGGTAATTACATGGCTATATACAGGGAGTACCAGGTAATAACATGGCTATATACAGGGAGTACCAGGTAATAACATGGTTATATACAGGGAGTACCAGGTACTAACATGGCTTTATACAGGAGTACCAGGTACTAACATGGTTATATACAGAGAGTACCAGGTACTAACATGGCTATATACAGGGAGTACCAGGTACTAACATGGTTATATACAGGGAGTACCAGGTACTAACATGGCTTTATACAGGGAGTACCAGGTACTAACATGGTTATATACAGGGAGTACCAGGTACTAACATGGCTTTATACAGGGAGTACCAGGTACTAACATGGTTATATACAGGGAGTACCAGGTACTAACATGGCTTTATACAGGGAGTACCAGGTACTAACATGGTTATATACAGGGAGTACCAGGTACTAACATGGCTTTATACAGGGAGTACCAGGTACTAACATGGTTATATACAGAGAGTACCAGGTACTAACATGGCTATATACAGGGAGTACCAGGTACTAACATGGTTATATACAGGGAGTACCAGGTACTAACATGGCTTTATACAGGGAGTACCAGGTACTAACATGGTTATATACAGGGAGTACCAGGTACTAACATGGCTTTATACAGGGAGTACCAGGTACTAACATGGTTATATACAGGGAGTACCAGGTACTAACATGGCTTTATACAGGGAGTACCAGGTACTAACATGGTTAAATACAGGGAGTACCAGGTACTAACATGGCTTTATACAGGGAGTACCAGGTACTAACATGGTTATATACAGGGAGTACCAGGTAATAACATGGCTATATACAGGGAGTACCAGGTAATAACATGGTTATATACAGGAAGTACCAGGTACTAACATGGCTATATACAGGGAGTACCAGGTACTAACATGGCTATATACAGGAAGTACCAGGTAATTACATGGCTATATACAGGGAGTACCAGGTAATAACATGGCTATATACAGGGAGTACCAGGTAATAACATGACTATATACAGGGAGTACCAGGTAATGACATGGCTATATACAGGAAGTACCAGGTAATTACATGGCTATATACAGGAAGTACCAGGTAATTACATGGCTATATACAGGGAGTAACAGGTAATAACATGGCTATATACAGGGAGTACCAGGTAATAACATGGCTATATACAGGGAGTACAGGTAATAACATGGCTATATACAGGGAGTACCAGGTAATTACATGGTTATATACAGGGAGTACCAGGTAATAACATGGCTATATACAGGGAGTACCAGGTAATGACATGGCTATATACAGGGAGTACCAGGTAATAACATGGCTATATACAGGAAATACCAGGTAATGACATGGCTATATACAGGAAGTACCAGGTAATTACATGGCTATATACAGGAAGTACCAGGTAATGACATTGCTATATACAGGAAGTACCAGGTAATAACATGGCTATATACAGGGAGTACCAGGTAATGACATGGCTATATACAGGGAGTACCAGGTAATAACATGGCTATATACAGGGAGTACCAGGTAATAACATGGCTATATACAGGGAGTACCAGGTAATAACATGGCTATATACAGGAAGTACCAGGTAATTACATGGCTATATACAGGGAGGTAATAACATGGCTATATACAGGAAGTACCAGGTAATAACATGGCTATATACAGGGAGTACCAGGTAATTACATGGCTATATACAGGGAGTACCAGGTAATGACATGGCTATATACAGGGAGGTAATAACATGGCTATATACAGGAAGTACCAGGTAATAACATGGCTATATACAGGGAGTACCAGGTAATGACATGGCTATATACAGGGAGGTAATAACATGGCTATATACAGGGAGTACCAGGTAATTACATGGCTATATACAGGGAGGTAATAACATGGCTATATACAGGGAGTACCAGGTAATTACATGGCTATATACAGGAAGTACCAGGTAATTACATGGCTATATACAGGAAGTACCAGGTAATAACATGGCTATATACAGGGAGTACCAGGTAATAACATGGCTATATACAGGGAGTACCAGGTAATAACATGGCTATATACAGGGAGTACCAGGTAATTACATGGCTATATACAGGAAGTACCAGGTAATTACATGGCTATATACAGGAAGTACCAGGTAATTACATGGCTATATACAGGGAGTACCAGGTAATAACATGGTTATATACAGGGAGTACCAGGTACTAACATGGCTATATACAGGGAGTACCAGGTACTAACATGGTTATATACAGGGAGTACCAGGTACTAACATGGCTTTATACAGGGAGTACCAGGTACTAACATGGTTATATACAGGGAGTACCAGGTACTAACATGGCTTTATACAGGGAGTACCAGGTACTAACATGGTTATATACAGGGAGTACCAGGTACTAACATGGCTATATACAGGGAGTACCAGGTACTAACATGGTTATATACAGGGAGTACCAGGTAATAACATGGCTATATACAGGGAGTACCAGGTAATAACATGGTTATATACAGGAAGTACCAGGTACTAACATGGCTATATACAGGGAGTACCAGGTACTAACATGGCTATATACAGGGAGTACCAGGTACTAACATGGTTATATACAGGGAGTACCAGGTACTAACATGGCTATATACAGGGAGTACCAGGTACTAACATGGCTATATACAGGGAGTACCAGGTACTAACATGGTTATATACAGGGAGTACCAGGTACTAACATGGCTATATACAGGGAGTACAAGCATTACACAGCATCCTCGTAGACATATGGAGGTTAACTGACAAGCCCAAGCGTGAACAAAGAGATGCTTACTAGGCCAGCAGCCTTGGAGATGAGAACGGACTGGACAAAGGATAAGAGAGAAGACATTTCAATTCCATTTAGAACATCAGCAACCGTTAACCAATCAAACGATACCAAGCTTCCAGTAACCTAAACGCTCCCAGGCCCAATTCTCCACAGTGTCACAGCATTTAACGGCTTGTGCAATGAAGGGGGATGAAAAATCAGACAGAATTCCTGAGAAGACAATGAAACCCTTTACATAATAGCGGAATTCAGAGATGTCCCTGAGATACAAGATGGCGTCAGAATATATTCGGATTCAGAAAACGTTAATGTCCTCCGAGGTAATTCATCTTGCAGCAGTCAAAAAACATATAACATCTAAAAAATATATAATAATAATAATAAAAAGCAAAGGATATTTACAAACTAATTGTCAGGATAAGTGCTAAGTGCAATTAGTTGGAAATGTGTTAAGTTGCAGAATTGCATTCGGAATAAAAGAGAACTTGGTTTTTAACCTTAGGTAGTCTGTCCCTGTGTCCAGAGGGGAGGAGCTGGATTTAGAGATGGGAAGAGGCCCTGCCAATCAGAGAGATGGAAGGCCCTGCCAATCAGAGAGAGAATGAAGAGATGAAGGGCTCTGCCCAGGTAGAGAGATGGAGGGCTCTGCCCAGGTGGAGAGATGAAGGGCTCTGCCCAGGTGGAGAGATGGAGGGCTCTGCCCAGGTAGAGAGATGGAGGGCTCTGCCCAGGTAGAGAGATGGAGGGCTCTGCCCAGGTAGAGAGATGGAGGGCTCTGCCCAGGTAGAGAGAAGGAGGGCTCTGCCCAGGCAGAGAGATGGAGGGCTCTGCCCAGGTAGAGAGATGACCAGGCAGAGAGATGGAGGGCTCTGCCCAGGCAGAGAGATGGAGGGCTCTGCCCAGGCAGAGAGATGGAGGGCTCTGCCCAGGCAGAGAGATGGAGGGCTCTGCCCAGGCGGAGAGATGGGGGGGCTCTGCCCAGGCGGAGAGATGGAGGGCTCTGCCCAGGCGGAGAGATGGAGGGGCTCTGCCCAGGCGGAGAGATGGGGGGCTCTGCCCAGGCGGAGAGATGGGGGGCTCTGCCCAGGCGGAGAGATGGGGGGGCTCTGCCCAGGCGGAGAGATGGGGGGCTCTGCCCAGGCGGAGAGATGGGGGGGCTCTGCCCAGGCGGAGAGATGGAGGGCTCTGCCCAGGCGGAGAGATGGGGGGCTCTGCCCAGGCGGAGAGATGGGGGGCTCTGCCCAGGCGGAGAGATGGGGGGCACTGGAGATGGGGGGGCTCTGCCCAGGCGGAGAGATGGGGGGCTCTGCCCAGGCGGAGAGATGGGGGGCTCTGCCCAGGCGGAGAGATGGGGGGCTCTGCCCAGGCGGAGAGATGGGGGCTCTGCCCAGGCGGAGAGATGGGGGGAGATCTGCCCAGGCGGAGAGATGGGGGGGCTCTGCCCAGGCGGAGAGATGGGGGGGCTCTGCCCAGGCGGAGGGATGGGGGGGCTCTGCCCAGGCGGAGAGATGGAGGGCTCTGCCCAGGTGGAGAGATGAAGGGCTCTGCCCAGGTGGAGAGATGGAGGGCTCTGCCCAGGTAGAGAGATGGAGGGCTCTGCCCAGGTAGAGAGATGGAGGGCTCTGCCCAGGTAGAGAGATGGAGGGCTCTGCCCAGGTAGAGAGAAGGAGGGCTCTGCCCAGGCAGAGAGATGGAGGGCTCTGCCCAGGTAGAGAGATGACCAGGCAGAGAGATGGAGGGCTCTGCCCAGGCAAAGAGATGGAGGGCTCTGCCCAGGCAGAGAGATGGAGGGCTCTGCCCAGGCAGAGAGATGGAGGGCTCTGCCCAGGCAGAGAGATGGGGGGCTCTGCCCAGGCAGAGAGATGACCGTTCTTGCTATTGCTGCCCCATGATTGTTCCAGTCCTGACCATCTTTGCCCAACCTCTTTTTCTGTATAACCTTGATGTTCCCAAACCAGCAGGTCAAGCGGACAGAATGCTCTCAATGAATGATTTATACAAGAGAACCACGATGGTTAGATTAACATTAAAAACAAAGTGTAGTTTCCATAGGAAATACAGTCTCCGTTGGCCTTTCTTAAAAATAGTACACTGATCCCAGGACAGTTTGTTGTCGATTACTAGCCCAAGGTATTTGTACTCCTCCGCTATGTCAATGGGCTCTCCTTTTATCAGTGATGGTGTGTGTATGGTAGCGTTCCATCAAAGTCAATCACAGTGTCCTTTTTACATTTTTTTTTCCTGTATTTAAAGTTAAGAGGGGATGACTCACACCAGACAGTAACGTCATTCTGAGCCAGTCCGCCTCATCCCCTTCGAGAAGACGGACCAAAGTAGTATGGTCAGCATGTTTGATCAGGTGTCGTCCTGGGAACCCGACTCCGGCAGCTGTCTGTATACAGTATGTATTGTACTGGTGAAAGAACACTGCCCTGTGGGGTTCCAACTGAAGCAGTACCCACCTCAGAGAGTGTGTTGCCAACTCGTACCTGCTGAGACCTATCAGTTAGGAAGTTGGTGATCCTTGTGATAAGCATCGAGTCCCAAGTCTCCTCTCAGTCTGTCCGCGAGGACCAACGGGATTGATTGTGTTAAATACCGAGGAGAAATCTCCAAACATGATACGCACATGGGTTTTTACCGCCCCCCAAATGCGCACCAGATGTAAGAGAGAGAGGATGGCATCATCTGTTCCTCTCTCTGACCCGGTAAACAGATTGGAGGAGGTCAACAAGGTGACTGGTGTTGGTGAAAGTCTTCATGATTTTAATCAAGAGATTTTAATCAACAGAGAGATCAGAGCGACAGGTATGTAATGATTTGATGCAGATGGATGATAGTTTTTTGGGGGGACAGTTACAACAATAGATTTCCTTCCATAAAGGTGGAATTTCCAATGTATCAAGGGACCGCAGAAAGAGAGAGCTGACGACGCCTCTCAGCTGAACAGTGTTTCAATACAGGACCACGGATGTTACCAGGCCCCGGGCTCTTTTGTGCTCCGGCGCTTTTGAAAAACTCATTGTACGACTTTCTCATCGTTGACAAGCTTTTGCCAAAAGACAGGCCAGGGGAGTTCATTGTAAGACCTGACAGAGTTTCCCTGTAGAGAGATGCATTACGAGATCATCCATCCGACATCAGAGTACTCCCTGTAGAGAGATGCAAGCTCAGAGATCATCCATCCGTATAGATTGCCATGACACCATCAGAGTTCTCCTCCAGACAGGCCAGGGGATAGCATCAGAGTTCTCCCTGGGAGATACAAGTTATCACAGAGATCATACATCCGTATAGATAGCATCAGAGTTCTCCCTGTAGAGAGATGCAAGTTACCACAGAGATCATCCATCCGTATAGATAGCATCAGAGTTCTCCTGTAGAGAGATGCAAGTTACCCGTGTTTCAAAGTTCGGATGCAAGTGAAGATCCTGTATAGATAGCATCAGAGTTCTCCCTGTAGAGAGATGCAAGTTATCACAGAGATCATACATCCGTATAGATAGCATCAGAGTTCTCCCTGTATGCAAGTTACCACAGAGATCATCCATCCGTATAGATAGCATCAGAGTTCTCCCTGTAGAGAGATGCAAGTTACCACAGAGATCATACATCCGTATAGATAGCATCTCCCTGTAGAGTTCTCCATCCGTATGATAGCAGAGTTCTCCCTGTATGCAAGTTACCACAGAGATCATACATCCGTATAGATAGCATAGCATGCAGAGTCATCTCCCTGATAGCATCAGAGATGCAAGTTACATCACAGAGATCATACATCCGTATAGATAGCATCAGAGTTCTCCCTGTAGAGAGATGCAAGTTACCACAGAGATCATCCATCCGTATAGATAGATTGGATGCAAGTTACCACAGAGATCATCCATCCGTATAGATAGCAGTGAACAAGTTTCATCATAAATAGCATCAAACCTGGATACTCATAGCATTACTATATCACTCATTCAATAGTCAGTCCTCTGGGTACTGTAACAGAGACACATTCAATAGTCAGTCCTCTGGATACTGTAACAGAGATATAGTCAGGCCTCTGGATACTGTAACAGAGATATAGTCAGTCCTCTGGATACTGTAACAGAGATATAGTCAGTCCTCTGGAGACTGTAACAGAGATATAGTCAGTCCTCTGGATACTGTAACAGAGACTCATTCAATAGTCAGTCCTCTGGATACTGTAACAGAGATATAGTCAGTCCTCTGGGTACTGTAACAGAGATATAGTCAGTCCTCTGGATACTGTAACAGAGATATAGTCAGTCCTCTGGATACTGTAACAGAGATATAGTCAGTCCTCTGGATACTGTAACAGATATAGTCAGTCCTCTGGATACTGTAACAGAGATATAGTCAGTCCTCTGGTCCTCTGGATACTGTAACAGAGATATAGTCAGTCCTCTGGATACTGTAACAGAGATATAGTCAGTCCTCTGGATACTGTAACAGAGATATAGTCAGTCCTCTGGATAACAGAGATGTCAACAACAGAGATATAGTCAGTCCTCTGGATACTGTAACAGAGACTCATTCAATAGTCAGTCCTCTGGATACTGTAACAGAGATATAGTCAGTCCTCTGGATACTGTAACAGAGACAGTCCTCTGGATACTGTAACAGATAGTCAGTCCTCTGGATACTGTAACAGAGATATAGTCAGTCCTCTGGATACTGTAACAGAGACTCATTCAATAGTCAGTCCTCTGGATACTGTAACAGTAACAGAGAAATACATTTTGGCCAGAGACTCATTCAGTCAGGGGTAACAGAAGGGATGAACTAGTCAGTCCTCTGGATACTGTAACAGAGATTGTCAGTCTTTGTTCCTGGACCATTTTGTCATTCAACTCCAGTATGTCACCTCTGGATACTGAACAGAGACACATCAATGAGGGATACTGTAACAGAGCCTACAGTCCAGATACTGTAACAGAGTATAGTCAGTCCTCTGGATACTGTAACAGAGATATAGTCAGTCCTCTGGATACTGTAACAGAGATATAAGTCCTCTGGATACTGTAACAGAGATATAGTCAGTCCTCTGGACTGTAACAGAGATATAGTCAGTCCTCTGGATACTGTAACAGAGACTCATTCAATAGTCAGTCCTCTGGATACTGTAACAGAGACTCATTCAGTCAGTCCTCTGGATACTGTAACAGAGATATAGTCAGACTGTAACAGGTATAGTCAGTCCTCTGGATACTGTAACAGAGATATAGTCAGTCCTCTGGATACTGTAACAGAGATATAGTCAGTCCTCTGGATACCAGAGTCCTCTGGATACTGTAACAGAGATATAGTCAGATACTTAACAGAGATATAGTCAGTCCTCTGGATACTGTAACAGATATATAGTCAGTCCTCTGGATACTGTAACAGAGATATAGTCAGTCCTCTGGATACTGTAACAGAGATATAGTCAGATACTGAGAATAGTCAGTCCTCTGGATACTGTAACAGATGGTGTCTTTGAGTCCTACTGTAACAGAGATTAGTCAGGCCTTCCTCTGGATACTGTAACACCGTCCTCTGGATACTGTAACATGATATAGTCAGTCCTCTGGATATAGGTCCTCTGGATGACAGGAAGTCTTGGCCCCAGTGATGTACTGGGTAACAGAGATATAGTCAGTCCTCTGGGTACTGTAACAGAGATATAGTCAGTCCTCTGGATACTGTAACATATAGTCTTGCTGTAACAGTCAGTCCTCTGATACTGTAACAGAGACTACATACTGTAACAGAGAGATAGTCAGTCCTGCCAGAGACTCATTCAATAGTCAGCCTCTGGATACTGTAAGAGAGATATAGTCAGTCCTCTGGATACTGTAACAGAGACTGTCAGCTGGATACTGTAACAGACAGTCCTCTGGTAACAGAGATATAGTCTGATCATGTCAGTCAAATCACAGTCCTGGATACCAGAGACTCATTCAATGACCTCCCAGAGATATAGGCTGTCTCAGAGATATAGTCAGTCCTCTGGATACTGTAACGGTGATCCGGATACTGTAACAGAGATACATTTGGATACTGTAACAGAGACTCATTCAATAGTCAGTCCTCTGGAACTTAATGATGGTTTAACAGAGATATAGTCAGTCCACTGGATACTGTAACAGAGGTATAGGGTGGAGATATAGTCAGGAACTGTAACAGGATATAGTCAGTCCTCTGGATACTGTAACAGACATTCAATAGTCAGTCCTGATACTGTAACAGGTCACCCTGTACTTAACAGAGACTGGCCTCTGATGTAACAGAGATATAGTCAGTCCTCTGGACCTGATGAGCTTGGAGTAACAGATATTCAATAGTCAGTCCTCTGTTGAATGCTGAGCTGTACTGTAACAGATGCACAGCATTCTCACATAGGTATTCATTTACATTACATTTACATTTAAGTCATTTAGTCAGTCCTCTGGAGACTGCTCTTATCCAGAGCAGTCCTCTGGACTTACAAATTAGGTGAGATATTAACACCTTCTGAAAGAGATATAGTCCAGTGGAACAGCCATACTTAACAGAGACTATTCAATAGTGCATCTAAGTCAGTCATTAACAGAGATATAGGGGATACTGTAACAGAGAAGGATTAACAGAGATTATCCTATCCTAGGTATTCCCTTGAACAGAGTGGGGTTTCAGGTGTCTCCGGAACTGTGGTGATCCTCTGACTGTAACCGCTGTCCAGAGATATAGTCAGTCCTCTGTACGTGAGATATGGTCAGTTTGTTCCATAGTCCATTGGGGGTCCATACTGTAACAGAGTCAGTCCTCTGGATACAACAGTTTCCTCTGATACTGGGCTCATTCAATAGTCAGTCCTCTGGATACCGTAACTAGTACTTCCTCAATGGTAGGGTCAGGCCTCTGACTGTAACAGGATATAGTCCAGTAACAGAGATATAGTGGATGTAACAGAGACACATTCAATAGTGTCCTTGCTACTGTAACAGGTGTTCAGGGCCTCTGATCAGAGCCTGGATACTGTAACAGAGACTATTCAATAGTCAGTCCTCTGGATACCGCAGAGATATAGTCAGTTCCCCTCATCACAGTCTCCTGTAACAGAGCAAGTCACCATGGTCTTGTCAGCGGATACTGTAACAGAGACACATTCAACTCCTCTGGAACTGCCAGTGGAGGGTCAGCGGATACTGGAGTCAGTCCTCTGGTGACGAGAGAGATACTGTGGGAAGGTTGAACACCAGACGTCCTCTGGCTGTAACGATATATAGTCGTTCTGGATGAGTTGTAGGGGTTTCCTCTGGCACTGTACAGGCAGGGAGCCCAGCCATACAGCAGTCCTCTGGATACTGTAACAGAGATATAGCAGTAATCCAGAGATATAGTCAGTCCTCTGGAGATGACAGAGTGCCTGGATTAACAGGACCTGCGTAACAGAGATATAGTCTTCCTGATACTGTAACAGAGGTATAGGTCCTCTAGATACGTAACAGAGACTCATTCAATAATCAGCGGATGTTGTATAGTCAGCATGAACCTAATAGTCAGTCCTCTGGATACTGGGCCACCGTCCATGATACTTGAGTTGAGTCCTCTGGATACTGTAACAGAGATATAGTGTTGTCCAGGATCACGCAGTCCTCTGGATACTGTTCTTAGTCGCTCTGGGAGGAGGACACAATGTAACAGAGATTGTCAGTCCTCCTGTGATGGTCGAGATCATGGATACTGTAACAGAGACTCATTCAATAGTCCCTAGATACTGTAACAGAGGTGGAAGAGCAGCTCCGTCTTGCCGAGGTTCAGCTTGGGAGGTGGTGATCCGTCATCCACACAATGATATGGTCTGCCAGACATGGTGCAGAGATGACTTGGTGCTTCCGTATTGCTCCAAGCCACCTGGTCATCTGAAGGGGGCCAAGGAGAAGATTAATTGTGTGTTCCGTCTGCATAGCAATGATAGGAAGAGACCATGTGAGGTTATGCTGGGGGCCACAGAGCCAAGTGACTTGGTGTATAGCGAGAATAGGGCCAAGCCTAGAGGCCCACACCAGACTTGGTGCTTCCGCCTAGAACAGAGCCCTGGGGCGACACCAGTGGTGAGGTGTCGCGTTTAGGGCCTTCCTTTGCGAGGAGGTCCTGGATGACAGATTCTGATGTACTGGGCTGTACGCCACCTGGTCAGATACAAGCAGCGACCTGTCAGGTGCAGCTGTAGAACGCATCTGATCATGCCAAATCGTCTGGGGGGGGACGTTGTCGCGACTGTTGGTGTGCGGGACCATGATGCCCAACTCGGAGATTTAGATGCACTATTGTAAAGGGCTGTTCCACTGATGGAGGATTCTGATGGTTCAAATGACTTAAATGTATCGAAGGGGGCGTGCAGCCGATCAGGTCTAGAAGGATGAGAGCAGAGGAGCAAACTTAATGATGGTTTTGGCCACGCAGTTACAGGAAGTACAGGAGGGGGAGAAGACAAAACCCTATTCCTCTTGTCTATGGTGTTGAATGCTGAGCTGTGGATGCACAGCAAATAGGTATTCCTCTTGTCCTGGTGGGAAAGGGCAGTGTTGAGTGCAGTAGAGATTGCATCATCTGTGGATCTGTTTGGGTTAGTGTGTTACCTCACTATGCTGTGTCCCCTTCAGCACTTCCAGGCCACGGTAGAGTCCCTGGAAGAGGGTTAGGGGATAGGGTAGGGGATAAGGTAGGGGTTAGTGTGTTACCTCACTATGCTGAGTCCCCTTCAGCACTTCCATTCCACGGTAGAGTCCCTGGAAGAGGGTTAGGGGTTAGGGTAGGGGATAAGGTAGGGGTTAGTGTGTTACCTCACTATGCTGTGTCCCCTTCAGCACTTCCAGGCCACGGTAGAGTCTCTGGAAGAGGAGGCAGCCAGTGAAAAGCAGCAGCTGGTTGAGACCCACCTGGCTCGGGTAGAGGCCATGCTCAACGACCGCCGCCGCCTGGCGCTGGAGAACTACCTAGCCGCCCTGCAGGCTGACCCACCGAGGGTAGGTTACAGACAACACTCTGCTGCACATGGTCAGTCGCATGGAATGCTTCATCAGTCATCCTCATGATCCCTGTTCCATGTTTTATCTAATACCAGTCATCCTCATGATCTGTTCCATGTTTTATCTAATACCAGTCATCCCCATGATCCCTGTTCCATGTTTTATCTAATACCAGTCATCCTCATGATCCCTGTTCCATGTTTTATCTAATACCAGTCATCCTCATGATCCCTGTTCCATATTTTATCTAATACCAGTCATCCTCATGATCTCTGTTCCATGTTTTATCTAATACCAGTCATCCTCATGATCCCTGTTCCATGTTTTATCTAATACCAGTCATCCTCATGATCTCTGTTCCATGTTTTATCTAATACCAGTCATCCTCATGATCTCTGTTCCATGTTTTATCTAATACCAGTCATCCTCATGATCTCTGTTCCATGTTTTATTTAATACCAGTCATCATCCATATAATCCCTGTTCCATGTTTTATCTAATACCAGTCATCCTCATGATCTCTGTTCCATGTTTTATCTAATACCAGTCATCCTCATGATCCCTGTTCCATGTTTTATCTAATACCAGTCATCCTCATGATCCCTGTTCCATGTTTTATCTAATACCAGTCATCCTCATGATCTCTGTTCCATGTTTTATCTAATATCCAGATCATCCTCATACCAGATCCTCTGTTCCATGTTTTATCTAATACCAGTCATCCTCATGATCTCTGTTCCATGTTTTATCTAATACCAGTCATCCTCATGATCTCTGTTCCATGTTTTATCTAATACCAGTCATCCTCATGATCTCTGTTCCATGTTTTATCTAATACCAGTCATCCTCATGATCCCTGTTCCATGTTTTATCTAATACCAGTCATCCTCATCCTCATGATCCCCATGTTCCATCATCCTCATGATCTTTATAGCTCTCATCTAATGTCATGTGGTCCTCAGGCTGCCTGGGCACATGTCCTCACTCTCTGGCTGTTTCCCCAAATGGCACCCTAAACCTATTCTCTCTTATCTCCTTCCTGTCCTCTAGTCTCATGTGTCACACTATTGCCTATGGAAGAATCAAATTGATGTTCTAACCCCCAGTCATCTCTTCTCCCCCTCCTCCCTCCTTTCATCTCTCCTCCATCCCCCTCTCCCTCTCTCCACTCTCCCTTCCTCCCTCTAGTCTCTCCACTCCTCCCTCTCTCCACTCCTCCCCCTCTCCCCCTCCTCCCTCCCCCCCTCTCCCTCTCTCTCCTCCTCCCCTCTCTCCCTCCTCTCCCTCTCTCCTCCTCTCCCTCTCCCTCTCTCCCTCCTCCCCCCCCTCCCTCCCTCCCTCTCCACTCCACCCCCCTCTCCCTCTCTCCCTCTCCCTCTCCCCCTCTCTCCCTCTCTCCACTCTCCCCCCCCTCTCCCCCTCCTCCCTCTCTCCACTCCCCCCCCTCTCCCTCTCTCCATCCTCTCCCCCTCTCTCCTCCCCTCCCCCTCTCCCCTCTCTCCACTCCCCTCCCCCTCTCCCTCTCTCCCTCCTCTCCCTCCTCTCCCTCTCTCCTCCTCCCCCTCTCCCTCTCTCCACTCTGCCCCCTCTCCCTCTCTCCACTCCTCCCCCAGCCCCACCGTATCCTGCAGGCGCTGAGGCGGTATGTGCGCGCAGAGAACAAGGACCGTCAGCACACCATCCGCCACTACCAACACGTACTGGCTGTCGACCCTGAGAAGGCTGCCCAGATGAAGTCCCAGGTACACACCCTGACCCCTAACCCTGAACAGGTACACACCCTGACCCCTAACCCTGAACAGGTACACACCTTGGTACACTATGCCCCGTTGCCTATTACAGACAACCCCCATCATTACTGACCAGACAGAAGTGAGCGAGACCATCATAAAGAGAGAGAGAGGATGAAATAGGGAGGGAGAGAGGCCATTATGTAATTTGTCTTTAACAACAGGAGCGTTGCCATTCATGCTATTACAGGAATTCTAGAAGGATGGAGTGATCTACAGTGAACCAGTGTTCTGTCATGGGAAGCTGATTCTAGAAGGAATGATCTACAGAACCAGTGTTCTGTCATGGGAAGCTGATTCTAGAAGGATGGAGTGATCTACAGTGAACCAGTGTTCTGTCATGGGAAGCTGATTCTAGAAGGATGGAGTGATCTCAGTGAACCACTGTTCTGTCATGGGAAGCTGATTCTAGAAGGATGGAGTGATCTACAGTGAACCAGTGTTCTGTCATGGGAAGCTGATTCTAGAAGGATGGAGTGATCTACAGTGAACCAGTGTTCTGTCATGCGAAGCTGATTCTAGAAGTGATCTACTGTGAACCAGTGTTCTGTCATGGGAAGCTGATTCTAGAAGGATGGAGTGATCTACAGTGAACCAGTGTTCTGTCATGGGAAGCTCATTCTAGAAGGATGGAGTGATCTACAGTGAACCAGTGTTCTGTCATGGGAAGCTGATTCTAGAAGGATGGAGTGATCTACAGTGAACCAGTGTTCTGTCATGGGAAGCTGATTCTAGAAGGATGGAGTGATCTACAGTGAACCAGTGTTCTGTCATGGGAAGCTGATTCTAGAAGGATGGAGTGATCTACAGTGAACCAGTGTTCTGTCATGGGAAGCTGATTCTAGAAGGATGGAGTGATCTACAGAACCAGTGTTCTGTCATGGGAAGCTGATTCTAGAAGGATGGAGTGATCTACAGTGAACCAGTGTTCTGTCATGGGAAGCCGATTCTAGAAGGATGGAGTGATCTACAGTGAACCAGTGTTCTGTCATGGGATCTCGCTGCTTTCTCAAGGTTCTGCGTTTCAAGCTGATTCTAGAAGGATGGAGTGATCTACAGAACCAGTGTTCTGTCATGGGAAGCTGATTCTAGAAGGATGGAGTGATCTACAGTGAACCAGTGTTCTGTCATGCGAAGCTGATTCTAGAAGGTCACTCGCTCGAGACATGACTCCTCTGCATTAGACCTCCTGGAGAAGAGCACCACCACCACTGAACTGGATGGCGTTCAGAGGTATGCGACCCCACTGCTACGGGTGCCCAAACCATCCTCCTCTGGCAACCACGACACGGGCTGTACTCCCACTACTGCGTGGAACGGAGCGACGCCTGGTGAAGAATCCTGAGCTTGCTGAAGTCCATTACCTTGTGATGACAGGCTATGTCACCAAAGTGACAGCTCATGAAGAAGGAAACCCACTCAGCGAATCCTGGTCCCTCACCATGTAATCCAGCAACACGGTGGGAAGTACAGACTTGTCTTCAGCTGTTCATTCCAAGATGCTGGTCAAAGCCTGAATGACTGTCTACTCCCCGGACCAACCTTAGGTCCTTCCTTGCTCGGTGTCCTTCTCCGGTTCCGGCAGCACTCTACAGCCATCAGTGGAGACTTCAAAGCCATGTTTCATCAGATTCGTTTACTGTCTTCCGACACCACACTGCTCCGGTTCATATGGCGAGATATGGAACGAGACTCAGAGCCCACAATCTATGAATGGCAGGTACTCCCATTTGGCACCACCTGCAGTCCTTGCTGTGTTATATACGCTCTGCAGAGACACGCACGGGAGCATCCAGACAGTGACCCAGAAGTATTGGATTCAGTGGAAAATTCCTTCTGTGTGGATAACTGCTTACAGAGCATCCCATCCACGGCTGAAGTGAGAGCACTCCTTGATAAAGTACGGAATCTCCTGTCCAAAGGGGGATTTGAGGTCCGACAGAGGGCTAGTAACAGAGCGGAGGTTATCCAGCACCTCCTGCCACAAGCCAAGTCCAGTAGCAGTGAACTATGGCTATCGCAGTCTGGCGCTAACCCACAAGAGCCCACGCTAGGTGGAGCTGCATACCGGATAACCTGGGGTATAAACACCGCTCAGCCCTGAGTCCCGAAACCCACACTGTGCACCATCCATCGGACCCTGGCCAGTAAATACGATCCCCTTGGGTATATCCTGCCATACACAATCCGAACCAAAGTCTTAGTCCAGGACCTGTGGCAGACCGAGGGACTGGGATGAACCGATCCACCTAGTGGAACGATGGATCTGTTGGGAAACAGAGTTAACGGAGTTCTCTGAAGTCCAAATGCCAAGATGTTATGTACCACTCTGTGCTGAACAACTGGGATCATGCCTGTAACTGCATGTGTTCTGTGACGCTTCGGAGCAAGCTTTTGGGGCGGTTTTCTATCTAAGAGTGGAGGATAAGGCAGGCCACACCCATGTCTCCTTTGTCATGGCCAGGTCCAGGGTCGCACCTAAGAAGCAGTTGTCAATGCCTAGGCTGTAACTCAGCGCTGCCCTTTCCGGAGCCCAGTTGGCCTCTACCTTGCGAGCCGAGCTCACCCTGCCAATCCAAAGGGTCATCTACTGGAGTGATTCGACCACTGTATTGACCTGGCTCAAGTCGAAGTCCTGCAGGTATAAGGTGTTCGTCGGAACTCGCATTGCGAAAATCCAAGACTTAACAGAAGTCCAGGACTGGAGGTATGTAGACAGCGTAAACAATCCTGCTGATGACGTTACTCGCGGTAAAACCCTTAAGGAACTGGCTCAACCCCATCGCTGTAGCTTGGCACCACCATTCTTGTCCCAACCAGAGAACAAGTGGCCGACAGCCCCCAGTTGTGCGGCCCATCCACAACCAACTGAAGCTCATCAGTTAAGGATGAGCCCAATGCTACAGCATCTCTATGGAACCAACAACAGCTCTCCCTGACCTAGCACAAACCAGACCGCAGATGGTGTGGCTTCCATACCCACTTCCCTCTGAAAGCCGGTAGGGAAGTGGCTAAGGACAGCCGTCTTCTCTCTCTTGCTCCAGAATATGACCCAATCCTCGGAGTGATCAGAGTCGGAGGGAGGCTGTGCCAAGCAGAAGTCTTGGATCCCGATGCACCCAATTATCATTGACTCCAGACACCCTATATATCAGCCTCCTCATCAAGAGTTATGATAAGAGGCTTCTCCACCCAGGGCAGAGAGTCTATGGGGAGATGAGGCAATTTGTAAGTCGCTCTGGATAAGAGTGTCTGCTAAATGACTTAAATGTAAATGTAAATGAGGCGGAAGTACTGGATAATTGGAGGACGAGGAGCCATTCGTAAGCACCAATACGCCTGCGTAGAATGTCAGAGATGGCGGGCCAGAGCTACGGTGCCCAAAATGGCAGATTTACACCCTGCTCGCTTGCGCCTCCTTAAACCACCCTTCTGGTCAACAGGAGTAGATTGCTTTGGCCCCTTGATGATCAAGTTAGGTCGTCGTGTGGAAAAGCGCTGGGGTATTCTATTCAAGTGTTTGACAACCAGATGTGTCCACCTGGACCTACTGGAGAGTTTGGATACTGAAGCCTTCCTCATGGCCCTACGGCGGTTTATCTTTAGCCATGGAACCCAGCCTCCAGTATTAGATGATGGACCAACAAATCTCATTCAAATTTAACCTTTCAGGAGCTCTTCATTTTGGAGGAACATGGGAGCGAGAGATCAAATCTGTAAAGACGGCCTTACGAGTCATTCTGGGGACCAAACTGTCCCCTTTAACGTCCTGATAGAGGTGAAGGGATTCTGAACTCCAAACCCTTGGGATATCTCTCTGCAGACATCGCTGACCCCGATCCGGTTACAACGAATATGCCCTTGATGGGACGCTGAGATGTGTCACTTCCTCAAGCCATGTATGCTGATACCAACCTCATAGGCAGACGCCGGTGGAGACACAGCCAGATCTTGCCTGACTATTTCTGGGCCCGTTTCATTCGGGATTACCTACCAAGCATACAGCACAGAGGGAAATGGTGGAGTAGTAATGATGGTGGACCCTCAGCTGCCTCGAGCCTCCTGGCCGGTGGGCCGTATCACTAAGACCATGCCTGGGACCGATGGTCGTGTTAGATCAGTGGAGATCCAGGTGAAGAATCGGACATATATCCGGCCAGTTGCCCGACTACTTCCTCTCCCTGAGATGACAGAGGACGGCCAGTTGCCCGACTACTTCCTCTCCCTGAGATGAGAGGACGGCCAGTTGCCCGACTACTTCCTCTCCCTGAGATGAGAGGATGGCCAGTTGCCCGACTACTTCCTCTCCCTGAGATGACAGGGGACGGCCAGTTGCCCGACTACTTCCTCTCCCTGAGATGACAGAGGACGGCCAGTTGCCCGACTACTTCCTCTCCCTGAGATGAGAGGACGGCCAGTTGCCCGACTACTTCCTCTCCCTGAGATGACGGGATGGCCAGTTGCCCGACTACTTCCTCTCCCTGAGATGACAGGGGACGGCCAGTTGCCCGACTACTTCCTCTCCCTGAGATGACAGAGGACAGCCAGTTGCCCGACTACTTCCTCTCCCTGAGATGAGAGGACGGCCAGTTGCCCGACTACTTCCTCTCCCTGAGATGACGGGACGGCCAGTTGCCCGACTACTTCCTCTCCCTGAGATGACAGGGACGGCCAGTTGCCCGAATACTTCCTCTCCCTGAGATGACAGAGGACGGCCAGTTGCCCGACTACTTCCTCTCCCTGAGATGACAGGGGATGGCCAGTTGCCCGACTACTTCCTCTCCCTGAGATGACAGGGGACGGCCAGTTGCCCGACTACTTCCTCTCCCTGAGATGACAGGGGACGGCCAGTTGCCCGACTACTTCCTCTCCCTGAGATGACAGAGGACGGCCAGTTGCCCGACTACTTCCTCTCCCTGAGATGAGAGGACGGCCAGTTGCCCGACTACTTCCTCTCCCTGAGATGACAGTGGACGGCCAGTTGCCCGACTACTTCCTCTCCCTGAGATGACAGAGGACGGCCAGTTGCTCGACTACTTCCGGGGGACGGGGAGCAATGAGCCTTTTGAGGAATTTAACACATTTTCAGGGTGGCTGTAGAAATGGAGTTGGTGGAATACTCCTTTAATTCATGGCCACTTGCTCAGCTGGGCCAGGGGCGCTTTAATTAGGTCAGGTGGAAATGTCCGACAGATCTCAACTCCATAAAGGGAGGAAATCGCCCCGATCTCGCTGCTTTCTCTTCCTTTACTCCGTCTAATCCAGAAGTTATGTGTGTCCATGAATCCACCACAACCTACCCAGTAAATATACCACTTTATGGTTAAAGGACTTCCTGCCTCAGTCTCATCCATTTCTCTGTCACCTGATCCGTGACCACCTGTTCACCTTCACTGTCAGTCATCCTACCTGTCCAGCTACCCACACAGATTCCACTAATCTTTCAAGAAGGATGGAGTGATCTACAGTGAACCAGAGTTCTGTCATGGGAAGCTGATTCTAGAAGGATGGAGTGATCTACAGTGAACCAGAGTTCTGTCATGGGAAGCTGATTCTAGAAGGATGGAGTGATCTACAGTGAACCAGAGTTCTGTCATGGGAAGCTGATTTCTGTAGTTCATCTTGTTGGAGTTGTTTATTTCTCTTCTCTACATCCTGTTTATCAGCAGCTGTAAATTCTCTCCAGCCATCAAATCCCCCTGACGTTCTAGCGACATTCAGCTCTGCATGTCAGCCAAGCCAAACAGACTGGAACATTGTGAGCTTTGAAGTCTCTTTTCTTGTGTAAATTTGACATGTGACTCCAAAGTACATTCTAAGAAAAGCCTTTGTGCTTTGTGAGGGCTGGCGTTGTGGTCTGTTTTATATAACCGTAACAGTTATTGGAGTGCCTGGGATTAACCGGCTCTCTGTCCATTCCTACAGTGGCTATTCCTTTCAAAGTTGTCATACTGCTGCTTGCATGATGTCATAGTCTTTTACTGTCATTCTTTGTGGCCATTAATGCTAGTTGGGCCCCAGAGGGCATCTTTTTGGGCCCCCAGAGGGCATCTTTTTGGGCCCCCAGAGGGCATCTTTTTGGGCCCCCAGAGGGCATCTTTGAGAAGCTTGTTGGTGTTTGTTTACTATTCCAAATGATCCTCTAGACTTTGTGATTGCTGTCAAGGGTCCAGACATTATGATTTGCAGTAACCGAGCAGGAAGAGCATATTCCAAGGTTTTTAATGAACCTAGTTTTGCCAAACAACACAAAATATTTTCCAGATGGTCTCTGTTTCAAATTGTAACGTTTTCCTAGAATAACCCCAGCTACATGCCGACTGATGACAATACCCATCTGGAGGCCAAATATCAATACCCATCTGGGGGCCAAATATCAATACCCATCTGGGGGCAAATATCAATACCCATCTGGGGGCAAATATCAATACCATCTGGAGGCAAATATCAATACCCATCTGGAGGCCAAATATCAATACCATCTGGGGGCCAAATATCAATACCCATCTGGGGGCAAATATCAATACCCATCTGGAGGCCAAATATCAATACCCATCTGGGGGGGGGGCAAATATCAATACCCATCTGGGGCCAAATATCAATACCCATCTGGGGGCAAATATCAATACCCATCTGGGGGCAAATCTCCTTTCTGCTGTATTCCGTCATATTTGATCTTGTTTCTATTGTATAGGGCTGGGGAATGTAAGCATGTGATTGGCAGGCTACTGGTTGGCAGGCTACTGGTTGGCAGGCTACTGGTTGGCAGGCTACTGGTTGGCAGTAGCCTGCCTGTATAGGGCTGGGGAATGTAAGCATGTGATGTCTGCTAAATGAACTATTTCATTTCATTGACACGGCACAGCCATAGCCTCCTCTAATACAGCTCAAGTAAATCTGAATACGTGCTATTCTGTTCTTTTGAAATAAATTGTTAGTATCATGTTTTTGTTTTTATGACCTTCCTAAACAAAATATGAACGGATTTATTTGTGATTGTGTATATTAAATGCATGTATTAGACTGGCTACTGGTTGGCAGGCAACTGGTTGGGTCCCGGCTATTCTACAGTTTTTATACATATAGTGCATCAGACCACCATGGTGCTTTGAGGATGAAATGCTCAAGGTATTAATTAGCCTTTCATGATATTTATCTCTCAATGTAGGCCTTCTGGAAGAGTGTAAAGTTCATGTATTTATTTAAGAAAAGTCAGGGACAGGTGGATTTATTTATTTTTATTGAAGTGAAGTTATTGAAATGACATGTTTACAGTAGCTGTTTTAGAGTTACATACTGGCATAAGGGCAATATACAGGATATCCATTAGTCATTCATGCATTTGTCATCACACAGAATACAAGTCATCTGTGTCATTAAATACAGTCAATAATTTTAGTTATAAAACATAATAACAAAGAGAGCCTTGAATAATTAAACTATTAATAAACCAAAACATGTTGGCTAAAGCAAAAATTATTTTTTATTCACAAATGCATTAGATTGTTTTTATTATTGGCCATACTAGAGACTTTAAAACCTCTTTTGTTAGAACAGACTATATTGATTATTGATTATGTTGATTATTGATTATGTGCTGTTTCTGTTAGAAATGAAATGTTGCTTCATTCAATTGATGAATATTATGGTGTTTCTCTACTACAAAAAAACAGAAATCCATTTGACAGTAGCACTGACTCAACTCCAGCCACTTTAATAATGGGAATTGATGGGAAATTATGTAAAATATAACACTAGCCACTTTAAACAATGCTACCTAATATAATGTTTACATACCCTACATTATTCATCTCATATGCATACCTATATACTGTACTCTATATCATCTACTGCATCTTTATGTAATACATGTATCACTAGCCACTTTAACTATGCCACTTTGTTTACATACTCATCTCATATGTATATACTGTACTCGATACCATCTACTGTATCTTGCCTATGCTGCTCTGTACCATCACTCATTCATATCTTTATGTACATATTCTTTATCCCCTTACACTTGTGTGTATAAGACAGTAGTTTTGGAATTGTTAGTTAGTTTACTTGTTGGTTATTACTGCATTGTCGGAACTGGAAGCAAAAGCATTTCGCTACACTCGCATTAACATCTGCTAACCATGTGTATGTGACAAATACAATTTGATTTGAGATTAAATCAGATCAAGTGTTATCCTACAATAGGCAACACTCAGCTGGTGTGTTTTGACGGTGTCGGAGGTGTGACTGTGTTAGAACTGTCAAATCAGTGAGTGGCTGTTTGTGCGATCATTGTCACAAAGTCACAGCCGTGTGTCCCTATCTCAGGTGATGACCCACCTACGTGTGATCGAGGAGAGGATGAACCAGAGTCTGTCTCTGCTCTACAAGGTTCCCTTCGTCGCCGAGGAGATCCAGGATGAGATTGGTGAGTGCTGCGCACACACACACACACACACACACACACACACTCACACACGCTGGCCAACCAGGACGTAAGGGGCTGGCCAACCAGGACGTAAGGGGCTGGCCAACCAGGACGTAAGGGGCTGGCCAACCAGGACTGAAGTGGCTGGCCAACCAGGACTGAAGTGGCTGGCCAACCAGGACGTAAGGGGCTGGCCAACCAGGACGTAAGGGGCTGGCCAACCAGGACGTAAGGGGCTGGCCAACCAGGACTGAAGTGGCTGGCCAACCAGGACTGAAGTGGCTGGCCAACCAGGACTGAAGTGGCTGGCCAACCAGGACTGAAGTGGCTGGCCAACCAGGACGTAAGGGGCTGGCCAACCAGGACGTAAGGGGCTGGCCAACCAGGACGGAAATGTATGGAAAACTGAACTGCACAGCTTCCAGAAAACAGTCTCTTTCAAACGAGAGGTTTCGTGGCTAATTGAGTTAAGACAGTAATTCTGCTCCTAGATGATGCATGTAGGGAACTACACATTGACACATCCAGCCCAAAGAGGGACGTTTAAAACATACTTACTAGTCACCCACATTCTGGAACATGTCTCTTTAAATCCATCTCAGAGCAATGTTCCTTATTAACCTGACTGTAGTTTTCACTTGCTTGTATGTTGTCCTATATAATATTGGATGTTGCTGTCCAGTTGATGAGTTTACCACTGTTCGAAAAGTAAGTGATCCTGTAGTGTGAATAGCAAATAACAACAACGAATACTAGCCTTTTTAGGTATTCAGAGATGAGGTTAGCATCATCTTTAGCATGCTCTCGCTACGCTAATACAGTAGCTGACAATACTTTTTAGGTATTCAGAGATGAGGTTAGCATCATCTTTAGCATGCTCTCGCTACGCTAATACAGTAGCTGACAGTACTTTTTAGGTATTCAGAGATGAGGTTAGCATATTTTGCATGCTCTCGCTACGCTAATACAGTAGTTGACAGTACTTTTTAGGTATTCAGAGATGAGGTTAGCATCATCTTTAGCATGCTCTCGCTACGCTAATACAGTAGTTGACAGTACTTTTTAGGTATTCAGAGATGAGGTTAGCATCATCTTTAGCATGCTCTCGCTACGCTAATACAGTAGCTGACAGTACTTTTTAGGTATTCAGAGATGAGGTTAACATCATCTTTAGCATGCTCTCGCTACGCTAATACAGTAGCTGACAGTACTTTTTAGGTATTCAGAGATGAGGTTAGCATCATCTTTAGCATGCTCTCGCTACGCTAATACAGTAGCTTACAGTACTTTTAAGTATTCAGAGATGAGGTTAGCATCATCTTTAGCATGCTCTCGCTACGCTAATACAGTAGCTGACAGTACTTTTATTTCCATGATGGATAAAAACGTTCTCATGCCTCTCTTAATAATAATAATAATTTATTCTACTTCTGAAGCGCTTTTCATTTACAGAAATCATCTCAAAGCACTTGAAAACAGGAACAGGAATCAAATAAAAGGAACAGGAATCAAACAAAAGGAACAGGAATCAAACAAAAGGAACAGGAATCAAACAAAAGGAACAGGAATCAAACAAAAGGAACAGGAATCAAATAAAAGGAACAGGAATCAAACAAAAGGAACAGGAATCAAATAACAGGAACAGGAATCAAACAAAAGGAACAGGAATCAAACAAAAGGAACAGGAATCAAACAAAAGGAAGAGGAATCAAACAAAAGGAACAGGAATCAAATAAAAGGAACAGGAATCAAACAACAGGAACAGGAATCAAATAACAGGAACAGGAATCAAACAAAAGGAACAGGAATCAAACAAAAGGAACAGGAATCAAACAAAAGGAACAGGATTCAAACAAAAGGAACGGGAATCAAGCAAAAGGAACGGGAATCAAACAAAAGGAACATGAATCAAATAAAAGGAACAGGAATCAAACAAAACAGCTATATGACAGTGTTAAGTCTGTGCTATGATTTTTGTCAAGTTTTGGAACATTTAGTTGTTTCTAGCCCCCCAACAGTCAAGACTGAACCACTTGAGCAGGAGGATGTGGTCAACGGCAGGAGATGAGAAGGCCCTCCGTAGGCAGGCAGCACAGTTTACTCTTCATCCAAGGCATCTCACCGGCTCTTTGCCATCCCTGCTGCCTGACTGCTCTGTAGCCGTTGACTCGTTATGGCGGTCTCTCCGCTCACTCGGGATGACAGTCTGCTCATACCCCTTGGAGGAAACCTCCTTAGTGATGAAGGCTCGCCATGCGTTTTGTACTCTTCCTCACTGGGCCAGGAGACTGTAGAAATAACAAAAATAGGCCGGTTGAGCGATATTTATTTTTATTTATTTAACCAGGCAAGTCAGTTAAGAACAAATTCTTATTTTCAATGACGGCCTGGGAACAGTGGGTTAACTGCCTGTTCAGGGGCAGAACGACAGTCAGCTCGGGGATTTGCAACCTTCCAATTATTAGCCCAACGTTCTGACCACTAGGCTACCCTGCCACCCCAATGTTGTTTTGTACATCAAATCACAGGAAAATCCTGGCCCAAATTACATCCAGGCACCTGGTCAAATATATGAGTAAATCCCTCTGTCTGTCGGTCTGTGGCTGAGCAGCTAATGAGGAGGTAATGGAGCTTCATAGCATAAATACAGAACAGTATGTTAGTTCTGCTTCTCAGTGTGTCTCAGCTTGGGAAACGAATCCCGCAGAACTCTGCAACATTTGGTCTGTGTTCCGTTTGACTCGCGTACGACTGTGAACTCAAAACTTATACGAGATGAGAGGAAACGAAATGAGAGGAGCAGGGAGGTTTGGGGATCTGAAATGTCTTCCTGCTGCGTCTCTAGATGTTTGTCGTTTTTGATTTAGATTTGTAAAAGAGGTGTGTGTGTGTGTGTGGGGGGTGTGCATCTACTGTAGATTAAAGTGGGATGCTTTGACAGAACTGGGTCACAGTACAGTGCTGTTTCTCTTTCTCTCTGTATCTGTGTGTCTGTCTCTAGCTCTCTCTCTGTCTCTAGCTCTCTCTCTGTATCTGTGTGTCTGTCTCTAGCTCTCTCTCTGTATCTGTGTGTCTGTCTCTAGCTCTCTCGCTAATTCTATCAAATTTGTCAATTGTAAAGCGCAGGGTTCCCTTGTAAAAGGCACCTTGGTCTCAATGGGATTCCCTGTTGAAATAAAGGTCAAATACCACCTTAACAAAATCTACAGATGATGCAATCTCTATTCTACTCCACACTGCCCTTTCCCACCCGGACAAAAGGAACACCCACGTGAGAATGCTGTTCATTGTTCATTGACTACAGCTCAGCGTTCAACACCATAGTGCCCTTAATGCTCATCACTAAGCTAAGGACCCTGGGACTAAACACCTCCCTCTGCAACTGGATCCTGGACTTCTGACGGGCCGCCCCTAGGTGGTGAGGGTAGGCAAGAGCACACTAAGACGAGGGCCCCTCAAGAGTGTGCTCTTGTCCCCTTATGTACTCCCTGTTCATCCACGACTGCGAGGCCAAAACCATCATTAAGTTTGCTGACAACGCCAACGGTGGTAGGCCTGATCACCGATGACGATGAGACGGTCTCCAGGGAGGAGGTCAGAGACCTGACAGTGTGGTGCCAGGACAACGACCTCTCCCCCAACGTCGGCAAGACAAAAGGAGCTGATCTACAGGAAAATGAAGTCCGAACATCACTAAGGAATTCATATTAATAGCTACACACCAACAAAGTGGTGAAGAAGACACAGCAACACCTCTCACCCGTCAGGAGGATGAACATGTTCTGAGTTCTACAGCTGCACCATCGAGAGCATCTTGACTGGCTGCGTCTCCTCTTGGTATGGTAGCTGCTTGGCATCCGGCCACAACGCGCTACAGAGGGTAGCCTGCAATCCAGGACCTCTATACCAGGCGGTGTCAGAAGAAGGCCCTAAAGATTGTCAACGACTCCAGCCACCCTAGCCGTGAACTAGTCTCTCTGCACTCATGGCAAGCGGTACCGATGCACCAAATCTGGAACCAACAAGACCTTGAACAGTTTCCACCCCCAAGTCATAAAACTGTTAAATAGTTAATTAGTTAGTCTGGGTAGCTATTGGTTAACTATTTAACTATCTGCAATGACCCTTTTTGCACTTTAAAAAAACGTATTATATAAGCTGCTGCTACTGTTTATTATCTATCCTGTTGCCCAGACACTTTATCCCTATCTATATGTACATATCTACCTCAACTACCTCATTCCCCTGCACATCACCTCAGTACTGGTACCCCGTGTATATATAGACAAGTTATCATTACTCAGTACTGGTACCCAGTGTATATAGACATGTTATCATTACTCAGTACTGACATGTTATCATTACTCAGTACTGGTACCCCGTGTATATATAGACATGTTATCATTACTCAGTACTGGTACCCGTATATATAGACATGTTATCATTACTCAGTACTGGTACCCCGTGTATATATAGACATGTTATCATTACTCAGTACTGGTACCCCGTGTATATATAGACAAGTTATCATTACTCAGTACTGGTACCCCGTGTATATAGACAAGTTATCATTACTCAGTACTGGTACCCAGTGTATATAGACAAGTTATCATTACTCAGTACTGGTACCCAGTGTATATATAGACAAGTTATCATTACTCATTGTGGATTTATTTTTCAAATATATATTTTTAAATTGTTGGGAAGGGCCCGTAAATAAGCAATTCACTGTTCGTCTACACCTTTTTCTTTACAAAGTGACAGATAAAACGATTCCATGATTTTCATCTCTCCTCCTCCTCACTTCCTGTCCTCTAGATGAGTTGCTTCAGGAGCAGAGGGCAGACATGGACCAGTTCCTGTCGTCTATCTCAGAGTCTCAGCCGGACGTTACCGTGTCATCAGAGGAGAGTGTGGAGCTTCCTGTCTCCGAAGGGAAACCCTACCGCCCCTTCCAGGTCACCTCCCTGGGGTCGCGACCTGAACCAGAGGGTGAGACCCAGACTAAAACCCTGTGTCATACCTTACACCCCTCTCAACCAAGTGTGCACTTGCTCACTCCGCCCTCACAGAAATCCGGGTAGAACTGTAAACTCACTCTAACCAAGGTAACCATGGTTACACTACATAAGTCCATGAGGGGTAGTGAACGAGTGCGCACTTTAAGGAGAATCGTTGAGAATGGAGGTGCAGTTCTAGTCCTGGTACTGGGTAGTATTGTAGACAACTAAAGCCTGGTCCTGGTACTGGGCAGTATTGTAGACACCTAAAGCCTGGTCCTGGTACTGGGCAGTATTGTAGACACCTAAAGCCTGGTCCTGGGCAGTATTGTAGACACCTAAAGCCTAAAGCCTGGTCCTGGTACTGGCCTGGTCCTGGTACTGGGCAGTATTGTAGACACCTAAAGCCTGGTCCTGGCCTGGTCCTGGTCCAGTATTGTAGACACCTAAAGCCTGGTCCTGGGCAGTATTGTAGACACCTAAAGCCTGGTCCTGGGCAGTATTGTAGACACCTAAAGCCTGGTCCTGGGCAGTATTGTAGACACCTAAAGCCTGGTCCTGGTACAGTATTGTAGACACCTAAAGCCTGGTCCTGGTACAGTATTGTAGACACCTAAAGCCTGTTATCAGTGTTACCTGGTCTAAGTATGGAAGACAAAACAACAGCATAGGACCTTGATTCACTGGAACACTGCCTGGTCTGTCCCACAGTTCCTGGTAGGGACACTAAAGCCTGGTCCTGGTACTCTGTTTGACTGGAGGGAAGATCAGAGAAGAGTGTTGTGGTCCTAGATGTGGAGCCTGTGTGGTTGTTGCCTGGCTCTGGGCATATCTGAGCCAGCATGGCTCCCAGCCTTCAACATAATGCCATTGAAGTTGGTACTGAGAAACTCCTGGTCCTGGTACAAAGCCTCTGGCTCTGCTGGTCCTGCTGGGCGAGCTGAACAAAACCTGGTCCTGGTATTTTGAACATGAACATTGTACCAGCCTCCTGTTATCTTCTGGGCAGTCAGTACTACTGCTACAGCATCACCCTCCTGTTATCTCCTCGGTCATTGTAACACCTAAAGCTGCTACAGCACCACCCTCGTTGTCTCCTCCTGTCAGTAATACTGCTGCAGCACCACCCTCGTTGTCTCCTCATCAGTAAGAGGACTCCATGGCCAGGAATGTTGGTTAAGTTTAAATGATAAATGAATCCTAATTTGAAGACATTGGATTTAAAAGATACGTGCCTAGACTGTAAGGGAAATGGTGGAAGGAAACTCTCTGGCCCGTGTTTACACCAATCAGCTTTATTCACTTTATAATTAAGAAGATTCAAGCACCTATACATTTATCTGACAAAAACAAAATGAAGTCATGATCCATTTCTTTACTTGTTTATTTAAAATGAAATATGTATCTCTGACTAATTCCTTCAAATAGGGTTAATACGATCATTTTTATTTGACTAGACAAGTAAGTTAAGAACAAACTCTTATTTACAATGACGGCCTAGTGGGTTAACTGCCTTGTTCAGGGGGAAGAACGACAGATTTGTACCTTGTCAGCTCAGGGATTCGAACTTGCAACCTTTCGGATACTAGTGCAACGCTCTAACCACTAGGCTACCCTGCCGCCCCTACACTCTAACCACTAGGCTACCCTGCCGCCCTTCACTCTAACCACTAGGCCACCCTGCCACCCCTACACTCTAACCACTAGGCTACCCTGCCGCCCTTCACTCTAACCACTAGGCCACCCTGCCACCCCTCTCCACTCTAACCACTAGGCTACCCTGCCACCTCTACACTCTAACCACTAGGCTACCCTGCTGCCCCTCCACTCTAACCACTAGGCTACCCTGCCGCCCCTCCACTCTAACCACTAGGCTACCCTGCCGCCCCTCCACTCTAACCACTAGGCTACCCTGCCGCCCCTCCACTCTAACCACTAGGCTACCCTGCCGCCCCTGCCACCCCTCCACTCTAACCACTAGGCTACCCTGCCGCCCCTGCCACCCCTCCACTCTAACCACTAGGCTACCCTGCCGCCCCTCCACTCTAACCACTAGGCTACCCTGCCGCCCCTCCACTCTAACCACTAGGCTACCCTGCCGCCCCTCCACTCTAACCACTAGGCTACCCTGCCGCCCCTCCCTCTAACCACTAGGCTACCCTGCCGCCCCTCCACTCTAACCACTAGGCTACCCTGCCGCCCCTCCACTCTAACCACTAGGCTACCCTGCCGCCCCTCCACTCCCTAACCACTAGGCTACCCTGCCGCCCCTCCACTCTAACCACTAGGCTACCCTGCCGCCCCTCCACTCTAACCACTAGGCTACCTGCCGCCCCTCCACTCTAACCACTAGGCTACCCTGCCGCCCCTCCACTCTAACCACTAGACTACCTGCCGCCCCTCCACTCTAACCACTAGGCTACCTGCCGCCCCTCCACTCTAACCACTAGGCTACCCTGCCGCCCCTCCACTCTAACCACTAGGCTACCCTGCCGCCCCTCCACTCTAACCACTAGGCTACCCTGCCGCCCCTCCACTCTAACCACTAGCCCCTCCACTCTAACCACTAGACTACCTGCCGCCCCTCCACTCTAACCACTAGGCTACCCTGCCGCCCCCTCCACTCTAACCACTAGGGTATGCTGCCACAGATCATAAAACAATATAACATTTATTCACAAATCTATCAGCCAGCTAGCTGTGTGTCTGTTCAACCAAACAAGTCTGGTTGATCTTCAAGAAGACTCTGCGTTCCAGAGATGTGTTCGTTCGGGTTTCTCAGTTGTCCACAGACAAATAAACATATCCTCTCCACGAACCCGACCCAGTGTCACAGGCCTCAGGCCCATCCTTGCCTGTCAGGTTTGAATAAACAGCCATCCTTGCCTGTCAGAACTGGAAACCCGCCAGTGTCCAGGCCTCAGGTTTGAATAAACAGCCATCCTTGCCTGTCCTGGAAACCCGACCCAGTGTCACAGGCCTCAGGTTTGAATAAACAGCCATCCTTGCCTGTCAGAACTGGAAACCCGACCCAGTGTCACAGGCCTCAGGTTTGAATAAACAGCCATCCTTGCCTGTCAGAACTGGAAACCCGTGTCACAGGCCTCAGTGTCATCCTTGCCTGCCTCAAACCCGGTTTCACAATAAACAGCCATCCTTGCCTGTCAGAACTGGAAACCCGACCCAGTGTCACAGGCCTCAGGTTTGAATAAACAGCCATCCTTGCCTGTCAGAAAACTGTCACAGGCCTCAAACAGCCATCCTTGCCTGTCAGAACTGGAAACCCGTGTCACAGGCCTCAGGTTTGAATAAACAGCCATCCTTGCCTGTCAGAACTGGAAACCCGACCCAGTGTCACAGGCCTCAGGTTTGAATAAACAGCCATCCTTGCCTGTCAGAACTGGAAACCCGACCCAGTGTCACAGGCCTCAGGTTTGAATAAACAGCCATCCTTGCCTGTCAGAACTGGAAACCCGACCCAGTGTCACAGGCCTCAGGTTTGAATAAACAGCCATCCTTGCCTGTCAGAACTGGAAACCCGCCCCAGTGTCACAGGCCTCAGGTTTGAATAAACAGCCATCCTTGCCTGTCAGAACTGGAAACCCGACCCAGTGTCACAGGCCTCAGGTTTGAATAAACAGCCATCCTTGCCTGTCAGAACTGGAAACCCGACCCAGTGTCACAGGCCTCAGGTTTGAATAAACAGCCATCCTTGCCTGTCAGAACTGGAAACCCGACCCAGTGTCACAGGCCTCAGGTTTGAATAAACAGCCATCCTTGCCTGTCAGAACTGGAAACCCGACCCAGTGTCACAGGCCTCAGGTTTGAATAAACAGCCATCCTTGCCTGTCAGAACTGGAAACCCGACCCAGTGTCACAGGCCTCAGGTTTGAATAAACAGCCATCCTTGCCTGTCAGAACTGGAAACCCGACCCAGTGTCACAGGCCTCAGGTTTGAATAAACAGCCATCCTTGCCTGTCAGAACTGGAAACCCGACCCAGTGTCACAGGCCTCAGGTTTGAATAAACAGCCATCCTTGCCTGTCAGAACTGGAAACCCGACCCAGTGTCACAGGCCTCAGGTTTGAATAAACAGCCATCCTTGCCTGTCAGAACTGGAAACCCGACCCAGTGTCACAGGCCTCAGGTTTGAATAAACAGCCATCCTTGCCTGTCAGAACTGGAAAGGTGTCACTGTAATAAACATGCCCCTTGACCTCTTCAATCCTTGGTATTTCCAGGCCTCAGCTCACACTGGGCAGGTTGACCCTTGGTCTGGACAGTGATCTTAGACACAGTCTTTAATGTGAAGAAGCACTGGTTGAGATGATTGCTGGATTCATCGTTCTGGCATCTTCCTGGGGGATCCTGCTGGTCCACGGCTGCACTCTCTGATTTGCTGAAGTACAAAATACTCTGCTTCCCTTATCAGTGGCTCCATCTCTGTTGAGCGAAGGGCCATAGACACACCCGGGTCTATAAGGCAAGCTGCTACAGGAGAATCTGCCTTCAGTAGAACCTGTACCAAACGTTTTGCACCGCTAGTTGACTGCCTCCACGGTTGAGACTGTGTGGCTCAGTCGGTAGAGCATGGCGCTTGCAACGCCAAGCGTCGTGGGTTCGAGCTGGGACCACCCATGCCCCAGGAACCGACTCCTTTGGACGCGTCTGAAATGGGATTTATTTATTTATTTATTTAAGACACGGCAACACATCAGACAGCAACTGGCTGAAAGTTGGTCGTTGTAGATTGCGAACGGCTCCAGGAACTTCACAAGCTGTTCTAGCTTGGCCTCACGCTCCGTGCTCGTCTTCAGATTCCTGCCCCGTTAGCTAGTGATCGTTTTACTTGAAACATCATTTATTTGCTGTTAGCTAGTGATAGCTAGTGATAGTGATGCACAACACAGGCCTATTTAAAAACATCGCCATCTACTGGCTCTACGCTGTTAGCTAGTGATAGCTAGTGATAGTGATGCACAACACAGGCCTATTTGAAACATCGCCATCTACTGGCTCTACAAGTGATAGCTAGTGATAGTGATGCACAACACAGGCCTATTTGAAACATCGCCATCTACTGGCTCTACGCTGTTAGCTAGTGATAGCTGGTGATAGTGATGCACAACACAGGCCTATTTGAAACATCGCCATCTACTGGCTCTACGCTGTTAGCTAGTGATAGCTGGTGATAGTGATGCACAACACAGGCCTATTTGAAACATCGCCATCTACTGGCTCTACGCTGTTAGCTAGTGATAGCTGGTGATAGTGATGCACAACACAGGCCTATTTGAAACATCGCCATCTACTGGCAGCTTTTACCCAACACATTCAGAAGCTCGAAAACCCTATTAGAAAAACACTTGAAAACCTCATTTGATATTTGCCATCAATTTATTTAAATTTTTAATTTAATTTTGTTTTATTTTAGTTTGTTTTGCAGTCAAAGAGTTTCAGAATAGTGTTTTGAAACTGTTATTTCAGTTTTAGTTTTTATTTTAGTGTCAGTTTTTGTTTAATATAATAAACTTGAAGTGTTCAATTTCTGGAACCGTTCGTCTTTTAAATCTCAACACTCTATTTGAAACATCGCCTGGCTCTCTGTCTAGTGATAGCTGGTGCCCAACACTCTCTCTGAAACATCGGGCATCTCTCTCTCTGTTAGCGGGCCCTCTGATAGTGATGCTGTCGGGCTATTTGAAACATCGCCATCTACTCTCTCTGATCGGGTGATCTCTCTCTCTGTCGGGCTCTCTCTCGCCATCTCTGGGGCTCTTCTCTCTGTCAGGGCCCTCTTCTCTGAAACTCTCTCTCTGTCGGGCCCTCTCTCTGTCTCTCTCTGTCTGTCTCTCTCTCTCTCTCTCTGAGATTAACTTGGGAAACTTCCCTGCAGGACTCCTTGGCTGCTCCATCATTGAACACTGCTTGATAATCCTGCCTTTTCTCTTCTCACCTGGGTTTCTCTTTTTCTCTTTCCGTTTCTTTCCCTTTTTCTGTTGCTCATTCCTGTTGCCTAGGCGATCTATCAGACTCCCCTCGTGCCTTCAAGGGTTGGTGTCTCTCCCTCTCCCTCTTATTTTCTCCATCTCTCCCTCTCCTCTTTCTTCCCTCCATCTCTCCCTCTCCTCTTTCTTCCTCCATCTCTCCCTCTCTCTCTTTCGTCCCTCTCCTCTTCGTCCCTCTTTCTTTATTCCCTCTCCTCTTTCTTCCCTCCTCTGTCTCCCTCTCCTCTTTAACGTCCCTCTCCTCTTTCGGACTCCTCTCTCTCCATCTTGAACACTGCTTGATAATCCTCCCTCTCCTCTTCTCACCTGGGTCCCTCTTTCTCTTTCCGTTTCTTTCTCCTCTTTTCTGTCCCTCTCCTCTTGCCTATCTATCCAGACTCCCCGTGCCTTCAAGAAAGGTTCTTTCGTCCCTGTCTCTCCCTCTCCCTCTTATTTTCTCCATCTCTCCCTCTCCTCTTTCTCCCTCTCCATCTCTCCTCTCCTCTTTCTTCCCTCCATCTCTCCCTCTCCTCTTTCTTCCCTCTCCTCTTTCGTCCCTCTCCTCTTTATTCCCTCTCCTCTTTATTCCCTCCCTCTTTCTTCCCTCCATCTCTCCCTCTCCTCCGTCCCTCTCCTCTTCGTCCCTCTCCTCTTTATTCCCTCCTCTCCCCTCTTTCGTCCCTCTCCTCTTTCTTCCCTCCTCTTTATCCCCCTCTCCTCTTTCGTCCCTCTCCTCTTTATCTCCCTCTCCTCTTTCTTCCCTCCATCTCTCCCTCTCTCCTCTTTCTCCCTCTCCTCTTTCGTCCCTCTCCTCTTTCGTCCCTCTCCTCTTTCGTCCCTCTCCTCTTTATTCCCTCTCCTCTTTCTTCCCTCCATCTCTCCCTCTCCTCTTTCGTCCCTCTCCTCTTTCGTCCCTCTCCTCTTTCGTCCCTCTCCTCTTTATTCCCTCTCCTCTTTCGTCCCTCTCCTCTTTATTCCCTCTCTCTCCCTCCCTCTCCTCTTCGTCCCTCTCCTCTTTCTTCCCTCCATCTCTCCCCCTCTCCTCTTTCGTCCCCTCTCTCTTTATTCCCTCTCCTCTTTGATTACTTGGGGAAATCCCTCTCCTCTTTCGTCCCTCTCCTCTTTATTCCCTCTCCTCTTTATTCCCTCTCCTCTTTCTTCCCTCCATCTCTCCCTCTCCTCTTCGTCCCTCTCCTCTTTATAAGCCTCTCCTCATTGTAAAATAAGCTTTATTCCCTCTCCTCTTTCTTCCCTCCATCTCTCCCTCTCCTCTTTCGTCCCTCTCCTCTTTATTCCCTCTCCTCTTTCGTCCCTCTTCTCCTCTTTATTCCCTCCCCCCCTCTCCTCTTTCGTCCCTCTCCTCTTTCGTCCGTCCCTCTCCTCTTTTCGTCCCTCTCCTCTTTCGTCCCTCTCCTCTTTATTCCCTCTCCTCTTTATTCCCTCCCCCTCTCCTCTTTCGTCCCTCTCCTCTTTCCTCTCTCCTCTTCCCTCCCCCTCTCTCTCTTTATTCTCTTTATTCCCTCTCCTCTTTATTCTCCCCCTCTCCTCGCCCTCTCCTCTTTATTCCCTCTCCTCTTTATTCCCTCCCTCTCTCCTCTTTCGCCCCTCCATCTCTCCATCACTATTCTCTGTTTCTCTTATTCTATTTCAGTCCCCTCTCTATTAATTATCCATTCAACTGTTATGATTACCCACAAGGGGGGGTGGGGGAATCACGTGTCATATGTCAAATTACAGTCTGGTCAAATGTAGGGCACTAATAGGGTATCAGAGTAGGGCACTAATAGGGTATCAAAGTAGGGCACTAATAGGGTATCAGAGTAGGGCACTAATAGGGTATCAAAGTAGGGCACTAATAGGGTATCAAAGTAGTGCACTAATAGGTAAGGCAAGGCAGTAATAGGGTATCAAAGTAGGGCAGTAATAGGTAAGGTAAGGCACTAATAGGGTATCAAAGTAGGGCAGTAATAGGGTATCAAAAGTAGGGCACAACATTTGGGCTCCCGAGTGGCACAGCGGTCTAAGACACTGCGTCTCAGTGCAAGAGGCGTCACTACAGTCCCTGGTTCAAATCCCGGTTGTATCAAATCCGGCCGCGGTAGGGCGGCGCACAATTGGCCCAGCGTCACCCGGGATAGGCCGTCATTGTAAAATAAGCATTTGTTCTTAACTAGTTAAAGGTTAAATATATAAAAGATCATCCTGCTTTCTGTTATTTCCTCTCTCCACTGCCTCTCTCTCGCGCCGTCGCTCTCTCTTTCTCTCTCCTCTTTCTAGCTCTCTTTCTCTCTCTTTCTCTCGCTAGCTCAGCTCTCTCTTTTTGCTCTGTCTCTTCTTTCTCTCTCTGGCTCTCTCTTTCTCACACTGCTCTCTCTTTCTCTGGCTCGCTTGATCTTTCTCTGGCTCGCTCTCTCTTTCTCTGGCTCGCTCAATCTTTCTCTCGCTAGCTCTCTCTTTCTCTCGCTAGCTCTCTCTTTCTCTCGCTAGCTCTTTCTCTCGCTAGCTCTCTTTCTCTGGCTCGCTCGCTCTTTCTCTGGCTCGCTCGCTCTTTCTCTCGCTAGCTCTCTCTTTCTCTCGCTAGCTCTCTCTTTCTCTCGCTAGCTCTCTCTTTCTCTCGCTAGCTCTCTCTTACTCTCGCTAGCTCTCTCTTTCTCTCGCTAGCTCTCTCTTTCTCTCGCTGTCTCTCTTACTCTCGCTAGCTGTCTTACTCTCGCTAGCTCTCTTTCTCTCGCTAGCTCTCTTTCTCTCGCTAGCTCTCTTTCTTTCTCTTTCTCTCGCTGTCTCTCTCTTACTATTCTCGCTAGCTGTCTTTCTCTTTACTCTCGCTAGCTCTCTCTTACTCTCTTTCTCTCCCGCTGTAGCTCTCTCTTTCTCTCGCTAGCTCTCTCTTTCTCTCGCTAGCTCTCTCTTTCTCTCGCTAGCTCTCTCTTTCTCTCGCTAGCTCTCTCTTACTCTCGCTGTCTCTCTCTTACTCTTCACTTGTCTAATATTTAACTAGCGCTCTTCTTTACCCCCAATCTCGCTAGCTCTCTTCCTATGACCTCTAATATTCTAGATAAAAGCGCTCTGTCTCGCTCCGTCTCTTGCTCTGTTAAAGATCTCTAGAGAAATCTGAGCAGCTAACCATTTTACCTCATCCCCACACTGTTTTTATTTATTTACTCCACTGCTCCTCTCTCCCAAGTCGTCATCACATCCTCCAGTCCATTTGTCATTTGTCCATTTGTCCATTTGTCAGTTATTTTCCTAATTGTTTCACCCAGTCTCCGTTAATATTCTGTTCCCTCCAACCCCCTTCTCTCCTCTAGATAAAAGCTCTTCACTGTCCTTGGCTCTCTGCTTTGGGCAGAGGGTTCCACTGATCCACAGACAGGCACAAAGTGGCCCAATTTCTCTACTTTCTAGAAGGGAATGTTAATATTCTAGATAAAAGGGGACTTGTCTGATTTGGGTTTAACATGGTGATCTAGCTGGACTGTTAATATTCTAGTAAAAGCGGTCAATCACAGATCAAAGCCGTGTTTCCACTCTAAATTACCCCCATTCTATATAGTGCACTACTATTCAGTATTCTAGATCAAAGCCAGGGCCCAATATTCTAGATAGGGTTCACTGTTCATGTTAATATTCTAATAAAAGCCAGGGCTGCCTAGATAAAAGCCGGGCTCTTTGAGACTCCTTCCTGTTAATATTCCAATATTCTAGACAAAGTTAATATTCTAGAGGTCTGTGTTAATATTCTAGATAAAAGCCAGGGCTTTCACTGTTAATATTCTAGATAAAAGCCAGGGCCTTCACTGCCAGGTCCTTCACTGTTAATATTCTAGATCAAAGCCAGGGTCTTCACTGTTAATATTCTAGATACAAGCCAGGGTCTTCACTGTTAATATTCTAGATCAAAGCCAGGGCCTTCACTGTTAATATTCTAGATCAAAGCCAGGGCCTTCACTGTTAATATTCTAGATAAAGCAAATATTCTAGCCAGGGTCTTCACTGTTAATATTCTAGATAAAAGCCAGGGCCTTCACTGTTAATATTCTAGATCAAAGCCAGGGCCTTCACTGTTAATATTCTAGATAAAAGCCGGGCCTTCACTGTTAATATTCTAGATCAAAGCCAGGTTCTTCACTGTTAATATTCTAGATACAAAGCCAGGGCCTTCACTGTTAATATTCTAGATAAAACCAGGTCCTTCACTGTTAATATTCTAGATCAAAGCCAGGGCCTTTACTGTTAATATTCTAGATCAAAGCCAGGGCCTTCACTGTGAATATTCTAGATAAAAGCCGGGCTCTTCACTGTGAATATTCTAGATCAAAGCCAGGTAATTCTCCTTGTACAATAGCTTCTGCTGTGTTGTTATGGCAACACACCTGTGCAGTGAACTGTAGTTGTGTCTGTCTGCATTTTCATTGTGTTTTGTTGTTGTCCTGTTGAACCAACCGCTGGCTAGTCAACAGATGAACCTATTCGCCTCGTGCTCCTGTGACAGACTCTGTGATGGCACGTACACTAACAGATACTGACCGTGTCTGATCTGACATCAGCTCTGCAGCGGTCAACCATCAACAGGGTTGTGGAGTAACAGATTCCTAAAATAAAACGTTACTAGCTAAAAAAATATTGTGATCAGATTACAGACACCGCTGAAAAACTAGCTGATTACAGAGAGGATTACTGTTACATTCAGGGTGTTTGACACTTCTCTGTTTTCTCAATGAAGTTCAAATCAGCTTTGAATAAAGTTTAAGTTTGTTCCACCTGAGTGATTCTGACCACCAATCAGAGACCACTATGATGACACACCAAATGATGGCCACCAATCAGAGACCACTATGATGACATTGTTGTTGAGGATGGTTCACAAATCTAAAGGTGTATATTTGAACCCAATAATGGTTGAATTCAAGAAGTTTAAGCTGCCGATCAATCATTGTTTTTGAAACCAGTGGACAGCCAGTGAAAAATGCGTTCTTGCAAAAGCTGCGTAGTGCAGATCCCAGCCGATGGAATAAAAGTGGGGCTTTTAAAGCTCAATCTGATTAATTTGTTCTTCACTGACTTGACTAGTAAAATAAAGGTAAAATTTAAAAAAAAAAGCAGCCAACAAGTGCTCAGCATATGTGGGAACTCCAAGACGATTGGAAAAGCATTCCAGGTGAAACTGGTTGAGAGACTGCCACTATATATATATGATGCTTGAAGAATATAACTTGTAAATGCCCCATGAGCTTAGTTCAACTGTCACACTCCATTGAGAACCCAACATATAAACTGTTTTAGTCAACAATGTAAACACTGGTTCACATGGTTAAAACGAGCATTGAATCTGAGAGTGGTGACATTTCTCCTGGACGACCATTTTTGTTTCTGTTTCATCTGTGGATTTACCCTTTATGGTTGAATTCAAAATGTCACCAAGGAAAAGGTCAACAATAGATATCAAAGGGTAACCAAGGAAAAGGTCAACAATAGATATCAAAGGGTAACCAAGGAAAAGGTCAACAATAGATATCAAAGGGTAACCAAGGAAAAGGTCAACAAAGGGTAACCAAGGAAAAGGTCAACAATAGATATCAAAGGGTAACCAAGGAAAAGGTCAACAATAGATATCAAAGGGTAACCAAGGAAAAGGTCAACAATAGATATCAAAGGGTAACCAAGGAAAAGGTCAACAATAGATATCAAAGGGTAACCAAGGAAAAGGTCAACAATAGATATCAAAGGGTAACCAAGGAAAAGGTCAACAATAGATATCAAAGGGTAACCAAGGAAAAGGTCAACAATAGATATCAAAGGGTAACCAAGGAAAAGGTCAACAATAGATATCAAAGGGTAACCAAGGAAAAGGTCAACAATAGATATCAAAGGGTAACCAAGGAAAAGGTCAACAATAGATATCAAAGGGTAACCAAGGAAAAGGTCAACAATCGATATCAAAGGGTAACCAAGGAAAAGGTCAACAATAGATATCAAAGGGTAACCAAGGAAAAGGTCAACAATAGGCCTTCAGGTAATGCAGCCTATCATTCTTCACCTGTAAATAGCCCTTTTCAGTAGTGCTCAAGGCCATGCCATGAACACAGCATTTATTTGTCAACTTGAATCAATGAGCCCAATCAGTTGTCCATGACAACACAGTCATAAACAACAGAGTAGGGCTGGCTAATACATCCTTAGTTTTGGGGTCATGCTCAGGTAAAACAACATTTATTGGAATGAGTGGAATTCTGATAGGCTTTGGTTTTTAATATAATTATAATATTATAATATAATTTAATCATATTATTATAATGTAGTAGAAAGCGATGGTTTAGAAGAAGTCTACAAAACCAACCCATAAAGTAACATGTAACATCCATATATGACCAGCTATGTCAACTTTAACATGGATTTATCCCCATATATGACCAGCTATGTAAACTTTAACATGGATTTATCCCCATATATGACCAGCTATGTCAACTTTAACATGGATTTATCCCCATATATGACCAGCTATGTAAACTTTAACATGGATTTATCCCCATATATGACCAGCTATGTAAACTTTAACATGGATTTATTCCCATATATGACCAGCTATGTAAACTTTAACATGGATTTATCCCCATATATGACCAGCTATGTAAACTTTAACATGGATTTATCCTGAGTTTGGGTAATCTAAAAGTTACGTTACTGATTAAAAGTTTGGACAGGTAACTAGTAACTAACTGAATTACATTTAGAAGGTGACCTAGCCAACCCTGGGTATGGCTAAAGGGAGCTATGGAGTGATTTTAGTGCCAACAGACCCTAAATCATAATTTAGCCAAGCCTGACAATCAACACAGACTATTGTTCTCCACTAAGATCAATCATTCAGTAATGGTCTTAACCGTCTTCAGCCCTCTCTCTCTCTATCTCTCTCTATCTCTCTCTGTCACTCACTCTCTGTCTCACTCTCTCTGTCACTCACTCTCTGTCTCACTCTCTCTGTCACTCACTCTCTCTCTGTCACTCACTCACTCTCTCTCACTCTTTCTCTGTCTCTCTCTCTGTCACTCACTCTCTCTCTCTGTCACTCTCTCTCTCTCTGTCACTCACTCACTCTCTCTCACTCTCTCTCTCTCACTCTTTCTCTCTGTCTCTGTCTCTCTCTCCGTCTCTCTCTCTCTCTCTCTCACTCACTCACTCACTCACTCTCTCTCTGTCACTCACTCTCTCTCTGTCTCTCTCTCTCTCTGTCTCTCTCTCTCTCTGTCTCTCTCTCTCTCTCTCTCTGTCTCTCTCTCTGTCTCTCTCTGTCTCTCTCTCTGTCTCTCTCTCTCTCTCTCTCTGTCACACTCTCTCTCTCTCTGTCACACTCTCTCTCTCTCTCTCTGTCACACTCTCTCTCTCTGTCGCTCTCTCTCTCTGTCTCTGTCACTATCTGTCTCTCTCTCTCTGTCAGACAGACAGAGAGACATACAGACAGAGAGACATACAGACAGAGAGACATACAGACAGACAGACTTTTTGTATGTCTCTCTGTCTGTATGTCTCTCTGTCTGTATGTCTCTCTGTCTGTATGTCTCTCTGTGTCTGTGTGTCTCTCTCTCTGATTCTCTCTCTGCCTGTCTCTCTCTGTCTCTGTTTCTCTCCGTTAATTTATTCATGGTGTATCTTCTTTGTGTGTATTTTATAATAGCTTTTGTTTTTAAACGTCTGGTCCCTAGCTTCGTATTTGACTAAATGCTCCAGTTTGTGGCACCCAGTAGATTCTATAAGACGGAACTGAGTTCTGAAGGTTGTTATTAATGAAGAAGGTCAAAGGTCAAGCTCTGGAGCTGAGTGCTTCCTGTTCAGCTGCTCTGGAACTGAGTGCTTCCTGTTCAGCTCTGGAACTGAGTGCTTCCTGTTCAGCTCTGGAACTGAGTGCTTCCTGTTCAGCTCTGGAACTGAGTGCTTCCTGTTTAGCTGCTCTGGAACTGAGTGCTTCCTGTTTAGCTGCTCTGGAACTGAGGGCTTCCTGTTCAGCTCTGGAACTGAGTGCTTCCTGTTCAGCTCTGGAACTGAGTGCTTCCTGTTTAGCTCTGGAACTGAGTGCTTCCTGTTTAGCTGCTCTGGAACTGAGGGCTTCCTGTTCAGCTCTGGAACTGAGTGCTTCCTGTTCAGCTGCTCTGGAACTGAGTGCTTCCTGTTTAGCTGCTCTGGAACTGAGTGTTTCCTGTTCAGCTCTGGAACTGAGTGTTTCCTGTTCAGCTCTGGAACTGAGTGTTTCCTGTTCAGCTCTGGAACTGAGTGCTTCCTGTTTAGCTGCTCTGGAACTGAGTGCTTCCTGTTTAGCTGCTCTGGAACTGAGTGCTTCCTGTTCAGCTGCTCTGGAACTGAGTGCTTCCTGTTCAGCTGCTCTGGAACTGAGTGCTTCCTGTTCAGCTGCTCTGGAACTGAGTGCTTCCTGTTTAGCTGCTCTGGAACTGAGTGCTTCCTGTTTAGCTGCTCTGGAACTGAGTGCTTCCTGTTTAGCTGCTCTGGAACTGAGTGCTTCCTGTTTAGCTGCTCTGGAACTGAGTGCTTCCTGTTTAGCTGCTCTGGAACTGAGTGCTTCCTGTTTAGCTCTGGAACTGAGTGCTTCCTGTTTAGCTCTGGAACTGAGTGCTTCCTGTTCAGCTCTGGAACTGAGTGTTTCCTGTTCAGCTCTGGAACTGAGTGCTTCCTGTTCAGCTCTGGAACTGAGTGCTTCCTGTTCAGCTCTGGAGCTGAGTGCTTCCTGTTCAGCTCTGGAACTGAGTGCTTCCTGTTCAGCTCTGGAACTGAGTGCTTCCTGTTCAGCTCTGGAACTGAGTGCTTCCTTTTCAGCTCTGGAACTGAGTGCTTCCTTTTCAGCTCTGGAACTGAGTGCTTCCTGTTTAGCTGCTCTGGAACTGAGTGCTTCCTGTTCAGCTGCTCTGGAACTGAGTGCTTCCTGTTCAGCTGCTCTGGAACTGAGTGCTTCCTGTTCAGCTGCTCTGGAACTGAGTGCTTCCTGTTCAGCTGCTCTGGAACTGAGTGCTTCCTGTTTAGCTGCTCTGGAACTGAGTGCTTCCTGTTCAGCTGCTCTGGAACTGAGTGCTTCCTGTTTAGCTCTGGAACTGAGTGCTTCCTGTTCAGCTGCTCTGGAACTGAGTGCTTCCTGTTTAGCTGCTCTGGAACTGAGTGCTTCCTGTTCAGCTCTGGAACTGAGTGCTTCCTGTTCAGCTCTGGAACTGAGTGCTTCCTGTTTAGCTGCTCTGTAACTGAGTGCTTCCTGTTTAGCTGCTCTGGAACTGAGTGCTTCCTGTTTAGCTGCTCTGGAACTGAGTGTTTCCTGTTCAGCTCTGGAACTGAGTGTTTCCTGTTCAGCTCTGGAACTGAGTGCTTCCTGTTTAGCTGCTCTGGAACTGAGTGCTTCCTGTTTAGCTGCTCTGGAACTGAGTGCTTCCTGTTTAGCTGCTCTGGAACTGAGTGCTTCCTGTTTAGCTGCTCTGGAACTGAGTGCTTCCTGCTCAGCTCTGGAACTGAGTGCTTCCTGCTCAGCTCTGGAACTGAGTGCTTCCTGTTTAGCTGCTCTGGAACTGAGTGCTTCCTGTTTAGCTGCTCTGGAACTGAGTGCTTCCTGTTTAGCTGCTCTGTAACTGAGTGCTTCCTGTTTAGCTGCTCTGGAACTGAGTGCTTCCTGTTTAGCTGCTCTGGAACTGAGTGTTTCCTGTTCAGCTCTGGAACTGAGTGTTTCCTGTTCAGCTCTGGAACTGAGTGCTTCCTGTTTAGCTGCTCTGGAACTGAGTGCTTCCTGTTCAGCTCTGGAACTGAGTGCTTCCTGTTTAGCTGCTCTGGAACTGAGTGCTTCCTGTTTAGCTGCTCTGGAACTGAGTGCTTCCTGTTTAGCTGCTCTGGAACTGAGTGCTTCCTGCTCAGCTCTGGAACTGAGTGCTTCCTGCTCAGCTCTGGAACTGAGTGCTTCCTGCTCAGCTCTGGAACTGAGTGCTTCCTGTTTAGCTGCTCTGGAACTGAGTGCTTCCTGTTTAGCTGCTCTGGAACTGAGTGCTTCCTGTTCAGCTCTGGAACTGAGTGCTTCCTGTTTAGCTCTGGAACTGAGTGCTTCCTGTTTAGCTGCTCTGGAACTGAGTGCTTCCTGTTCAGCTCTGGAACTGAGTGCTTCCTGTTTAGCTGCTCTGGAACTGAGTGCTTCCTGTTTAGCTGCTCTGGAACTGAGTGCTTCCTGTTTAGCTGCTCTGGAACTGAGTGCTTCCTGTTCAGCTGCTCTGGAACTGAGTGCTTCCTGTTCAGCTGCTCTGGAACTGAGTGCTTCCTGTTTAGCTGCTCTGGAACTGAGTGCTTCCTGTTTAGCTGCTCTGGAACTGAGTGCTTCCTGTTTAGCTGCTCTGGAACTGAGTGCTTCCTGTTTAGCTGCTCTGGAACTGAGTGCTTCCTGTTTAGCTGCTCTGGAACTGAGTGCTTCCTGTTTAGCTGCTCTGGAACTGAGTGCTTCCTGTTTAGCTGCTCTGGAACTGAGTGCTTCCTGTTTAGCTCTGGAACTGAGTGCTTCCTGTTCAGCTGCTCTGGAACTGAGTGTTTCCTGTTCAGCTCTGGAACTGAGTGCTTCCTGTTTAGCTCTGGAACTGAGTGCTTCCTGTTCAGCTCTGGAACTGAGTGTTTCCTGTTCAGCTCTGGAACTGAGTGTTTCCTGTTCAGCTCTGGAACTGAGTGTTTCCTGTTCAGCTCTGGAACTGAGTGCTTCCTGTTCAGCTCTGGAACTGAGTGCTTCCTGTTCAGCTCTGGAGCTGAGTGCTTCCTGTTCAGCTCTGGAGCTGAGTGCTTCCTGTTCAGCTCTGGAGCTGAGTGCTTCCTGTTCAGCTCTGGAACTGAGTGCTTCCTGTTCAGCTCTGGAACTGAGTGCTTCCTTTTCAGCTCTGGAACTGAGTGCTTCCTTTTCAGCTCTGGAACTGAGTGCTTCCTGTTTAGCTGCTCTGGAACTGAGTGCTTCCTGTTTAGCTGCTCTGGAACTGAGTGCTTCCTGTTCAGCTGCTCTGGAACTGAGTGCTTCCTGTTCAGCTGCTCTGGAACTGAGTGCTTCCTGTTCAGCTGCTCTGGAACTGAGTGCTTCCTGTTCAGCTGCTCTGGAACTGAGTGCTTCCTGTTTAGCTGCTCTGGAACTGAGTGCTTCCTGTTCAGCTGCTCTGGAACTGAGTGTTTCCTGTTCAGCTCTGGAACTGAGTGTTTCCTGTTCAGCTCTGGAACTGAGTGCTTCCTGTTCAGCTCTGGAACTGAGTGCTTCCTGTTCAGCTCTGGAGCTGAGTGCTTCCTGTTCAGCTCTGGAGCTGAGTGCTTCCTGTTCAGCTCTGGAACTGAGTGCTTCCTGTTCAGCTCTGGAACTGAGTGCTTCCTTTTCAGCTTGGAACTCAGCTCTGGAACTGAGTGCTTCCTGTTTAGCTCTGGAACTGAGTGCTTCCTGTTTAGCTGCTCTGGAACTGAGTGCTTCCTGTTCAGCTGCTCTGGAACTGAGTGCTTCCTGTTCAGCTGCTCTGGAACTGAGTGCTTCCTGTTCAGCTGCTCTGGAACTGAGTGCTTCCTGTTCAGCTGCTCTGGAACTGAGTGCTTCCTGTTCAGCTGCTCTGGAACTGAGTGCTTCCTGTTCAGCTGCTCTGGAACTGAGTGCTTCCTGTTCAGCTGCTCTGGAACTGAGTGCTTCCTGTTCAGCTGCTCTGGAACTGAGTGCTTCCTGTTCAGCTGCTCTGGAACTGAGTGCTTCCTGTTTAGCTGCTCTGGAACTGAGTGCTTCCTGTTCAGCTGCTCTGGAACTGAGTGCTTCCTGTTTAGCTCTGGAACTGAGTGCTTCCTGTTCAGCTGCTCTGGAACTGAGTGCTTCCTGTTCAGCTGCTCTGGAACTGAGTGCTTCCTGTTTAGCTGCTCTGGAACTGAGTGCTTCCTGTTCAGCTCTGGAACTGAGTGCTTCCTGTTCAGCTCTGGAACTGAGTGCTTCCTGTTTAGCTGCTCTGTAACTGAGTGCTTCCTGTTTAGCTGCTCTGTAACTGAGTGCTTCCTGTTTAGCTGCTCTGGAACTGAGTGCTTCCTGTTTAGCTGCTCTGGAACTGAGTGTTTCCTGTTCAGCTCTGGAACTGAGTGCTTCCTGTTTAGCTGCTCTGGAACTGAGTGCTTCCTGTTCAGCTGCTCTGGAACTGAGTGTTTCCTGTTTAGCTGCTCTGGAACTGAGTGCTTCCTGTTTAGCTGCTCTGGAACTGAGTGCTTCCTGTTCAGCTGCTCTGGAACTGAGTGCTTCCTGTTCAGCTGCTCTGGAACTGAGTGCTTCCTGTTTAGCTGCTCTGGAACTGAGTGCTTCCTGTTTAGCTGCTCTGGAACTGAGTGCTTCCTGTTTAGCTGCTCTGGAACTGAGTGCTTCCTGTTTAGCTCTGGAACTGAGTGCTTCCTGTTCAGCTGCTCTGGAACTGAGTGCTTCCTGTTCAGCTGCTCTGGAACTGAGTGTTTCCTGTTTAGCTCTGGAACTGAGTGCTTCCTGTTTAGCTCTGGAACTGAGTGCTTCCTGTTTAGCTGCTCTGGAACTGAGTGCTTCCTGTTTAGCTGCTCTGGAACTGAGTGCTTCCTGTTCAGCTCTGGAACTGAGTGCTTCCTGTTCAGCTGCTCTGGAACTGAGTGCTTCCTGTTCAGCTCTGGAACTGAGTGCTTCCTGTTCAGCTGCTCTGGAACTGAGTGCTTCCTGTTTAGCTGCTCTGGAACTGAGTGCTTCCTGTTTAGCTGCTCTGGAACTGAGTGCTTCCTGTTCAGCTGCTCTGGAACTGAGTGTTTCCTGTTTAGCTGCTCTGGAACTGAGTGCTTCCTGTTTAGCTGCTCTGGAACTGAGTGCTTCCTGTTTAGCTGCTCTGGAACTGAGTGCTTCCTGTTTAGCTCTGGAACTGAGTGCTTCCTGTTTAGCTCTGGAACTGAGTGCTTCCTGTTTAGCTGCTCTGGAACTGAGTGCTTCCTGTTCAGCTCTGGAACTGAGTGCTTCCTGTTTAGCTGCTCTGGAACTGAGTGCTTCCTGTTTAGCTGCTCTGGAACTGAGTGCTTCCTGTTTAGCTGCTCTGGAACTGAGTGCTTCCTGTTTAGCTGCTCTGGAACTGAGTGCTTCCTGTTTAGCTCTGGAACTGAGTGCTTCCTGTTTAGCTCTGGAACTGAGTGCTTCCTGTTCAGCTGCTCTGGAACTGAGTGCTTCCTGTTCAGCTGCTCTGGAACTGAGTGCTTCCTGTTTAGCTCTGGAACTGAGTGCTTCCTGTTTAGCTGCTCTGGAACTGAGTGCTTCCTGTTCAGCTCTGGAACTGAGTGCTTCCTGTTTAGCTCTGGACTAAAGAGGAAGCCTAGGGCTCTACACAGAGGATGGCGCAACTAATAAGAATGTGGAATATTGAAGGAAGAATTTGATTCAAACAATATCAGCAGTGAGTCCAGCTGGACTACAGTCACACAACCCTCTGTCTCCCTCTCTATTTTCTGTTCCTCCCGATTGGTTGACATCTAATCCCTGACCTCGAACCTCTCTCCTGCCCCCTACAGGTTCAGGGATGTACGGCCAGGACGGGCTGATCGGAGCCGAGGAGAGGATCATCAACAGCAAGCCCAAGATCAACAACAACATGGTGAGAGATCTGTCACGGCCGTCTGTTTTTCTGACTGTGCTTCCGTCCGTCTGTCACCGCTATAGACATCTTGTATACAGTATAACTTCAGCAGGTAATAACAGCACAAGTCAGAGTAGACTGCTGATCATCTGATCAATAATCAGTGTCTGAGATCCTCTCTTCTCAACTAATGTCTTTCTACCCCTTAAATACACAGTCTTCAGAGACTATTCACACCCCTTGACTTATTACCACACGTTGTTGTGTTACAGCCTGAATTTAAAATGGATTACATTTGAAATTTGTGTCACTGATCGACACACAAAAGCAAAATAACGTAAATGTTTTTAGAATTGTTTACAAATTAATTAAAGCTGAAAGAGAAAGGGGGGATACCTAGTCAGTTGTCCAACAGAAAGGGGGGGATACCTAGTCAGTTGTCCAACAGAAAGGGGGGATACCTAGTCAGTTGTCCAACAGAAAGGGGGGATACCTAGTCAGTTGTCCAACAGAAAGGGGGGATACCTAGTCAGTTGTCCAACAGAAAGGGGGATACCTAGTCAGTTGTCCACCTAGTCAGTTGTCCAACAGAAAGGGCAGTTGTCCAACAGAAAGGGGATACCTAGTCAGTTGTCCAACAGAAAGGGGATACTAGTCAGTTGTCCAACAGAAAGGGGGGTACCTAGTCAGTTGTCCAACAGAAAGGGGGATACCTAGTCAGTTGTCCAACAGAAAGGGGGGGATACCTAGTCAGTTGTCCAACAGAAAGGGGGATACCTAGTCAGTTGTCCAACAGAAAGGGGGATACCTAGTCAGTTGTCCAACAGAAAGGGGGGATACCTAGTCAGTTGTCCAACAGAAAGGGAAAGGGGGATACCTAGTCAGTTGTCCAACAGAAAGGGGGGATACCTAGTCAGTTGTCCAACAGAAAGGGGGGATACCTAGTCAGTTGTCCAACAGAAAGGGGGATACCTAGTCAGTTGTCCAACAGAAAGGGGGGATACCTAGTCAGTTGTCCAACAGAAAGGGGGGATACCTAGTCAGTTGTCCAACAGAAAGGGGGATACCTAGTCAGTTGTCCAACAGAAATACCTAGTCAGGGAAAGGGGGGATACCTAGTCAGTTGTCCAACAGAAAGGGGGATACCTAGTCAGTTGTCCAACAGAAAGGGGGATACCTAGTCAGTTGTCCAACAGAAAGGGGGGATACCTAGTCAGTTGTCAGTTGGATACCTAGTCAGTTGTCCAACAGAAAGGGGGATACCTAGTCAGTTGTCCAACAGATACAGAAAGGGGGGATACCTAGTCAGTTGTCCAGTTGTCCAACAGAAAGGGGGATACCTAGTCAGTTGTCCACAGAAAGGTTGTCCAACAGAAAGGGGGATACCTAGTCAGTTGGGGGGTCATACCTAGTCAGTTGTCCACCAGAAAGGGGGGATACCTAGTCAGTTGTCCAACAGAAAGGGGGGGATACCTAGTCAGTTGTCCAACAGAAAGGGGGATACCTAGTCAGTTGTCCACCAGAAAGGGGGGGATACCTAGTCAGTTGTCCACCAGAAATGGGGGGATACCTAGTCAGTTGTACCAGAAAGGGGGTCATACCTAGTCAAACAGAAAGGGGGGATACATACCTAGTCAGTTGTCCAACAGAAAGGGGGATACCTAGTCAGTTGTCCACCAGAAAGGGGGGGATACCTAGTCAGTTGTCCAACAGAAAGGGGGGTACCTAGTCAGTTGTCCAAATGAATGGATTCAACTGGGGCAGAACAACAGATTATTTTTTTTTTTACCCTGTCAGCTCTGGAAATGTCTTGAGTCAATAAGTATTCAACCCCTTTGTTATGGCAAACCTAAACCAGATCAGGGGTCAACATTTGCTTAAACAAGTCGCATAATAAAGCTGCATGGCGTTTTCCAAGATAAAAAATATATGTAGCGCATCATGTTATGGGTATGCTTGTCATTGGCAAGGACTAGGATAAAAAAGAAAATGAATAGCGCTAAGCACAGGCAAAATCCTAGAGCAAAACCTGGTTGTCTGCTTTACAACCAGACACTGGGAGAAGAATTCACCTTTCAGCAGGACAATAACCTACAACACAATCAACAAATCGACCCTGGAGTTGCCTACCAGGGAGACAGTGAATGTTCCTGGGTGGCAGAGTTACAGTTTTGACTTAAATCTGCTTGAAAATGTATGGAAAGACCTGGAAATGGTTGTCTGGTAATGGTCAACAACCAATTTCACAAAGTTTGAAGGATTTTGAAAATAATAATTGGTAAATGTTGCACAATCCAGGTGTGGAAAGTTCTTAGATACTTACCCAGAAAGCCTCACATCTGTTATCGCTGCCAAAGGTGATTCTAACATGTATTGAATCAGGGTGGTTGAATACTTATCTAATAAAGATATATTTTGTGTTTTATTTTACATGACATTTTTTACAAATGTTACAATTTTTCTTCCACTTAGTGTTTTGTGTAGATCGTTCAAACCAATGACAATGAAATCAATTTTAATCCCACTTTGTAATACAACAACATGTGGATAAAGGGGGTGTGAATACTTCCTGAAATGGCCCTAAAACAACAGTGTTCTGGGGAATAGGCTGGAATATCCAGATATGAAAATAGATCAAGTATATCTAAGTATAGATAGTAATATATGTAATATATATAATAGTATATCTAAGTATAGATAGTAATATATATAGTGGTATAGATAGTAATATATGTAATAACGTGTATATAAAGTTTAGATATACTAATATATATTACATATTACTATCTGTCTAAACTATATATTACTTATTACATATATTACTATCTATAGTTAGATATACTATTATTTATATATATATATATATATATATATTACTTATTACATATATTTCTATCTATACTTAGATATAC
>NC_088220.1:87781930-87804430 GCF_036934945.1 Oncorhynchus masou masou | reverse complement strand
GACAGGAGAGTAGACAGACAGGAGCGCGTGTAGACAGACAGACAGGAGAGTAGACAGAAAGGAGCGCGTGCAGACAGACAGGAGCGCGTGCAGACAGACAGGAGCGCGTGCAGACAGACAGGAGCGCGTGCAGGCAGACAGGAGCGCGTGCAGGCAGACAGGAGCGCGTGCAGGCAGACAGGAGCGCGTGCAGGCAGACAGGAGCGCGTGCAGGCAGACAGGAGCGCGTGCAGGCAGACAGGAGCGCGTGCAGGCAGACAGGAGCGCGTGCAGGCAGACAGGAGCGCGTGCAGACAGACAGGAGCGCGTGCAGACAGGAGCGCGTGCAGACAGACAGGAGAGTGTGCAGACAGACAGGAGAGTGTGCAGACAGACAGGAGTGTGTGCAGACAGACAGGAGAGTAGACAGACAGGCACAGGAGAGTAGACAGACAGGGGAGTAGACAGACAGGGGAGTAGACAGACAGGAGAGTAGACAGACAGGCACAGGAGAGTAGACAGACAGGAGAGTAGACAGACAGGAGAGTAGACAGACAGGGGAGTAGACAGACAGGCACAGGAGAGTAGACAGACAGGGGAGTAGACAGACAGGGGAGTAGACAGACAGGAGAGTAGACAGACAGGCACAGGAGAGTAGACAGACAGGAGAGTAGACAGACAGGGGAGTAGACAGACAGGAGAGTAGACAGACAGGAGAGTAGACAGACAGGCACAGGAGAGTAGACAGACAGGAGAGTGTGCAGAAAGACAGACAGGAGAGTAGACAGACAGGAGAGTAGACAGACAGGAGAGTAGACAGACAGGAGAGTAGACAGACAGGAGAGTAGACAGAAAGGAGAGTAGACAGACAGACAGGAGAGTAGACAGACAGGAGAGTGTGCAGAAAGACAGACAGGAGAGTAGACAGACAGGGGAGTAGACAGACAGGAGAGTAGACAGACAGGAGAGTGTGCAGACAGACAGACAGGAGAGTAGACAGACAGGAGAGTGTGCAGACCCCCAGCTGATCTCACAGCTCAGACCAGACTTACTCGTACCCTTATTACACCCTGACCCATCTAAATGAACTGTCTCGTACCCTTAAAAAAGAGACAGACAGACAGATGTGGATGGAAGAGACAGACAGACATGGATGGAAGAGACAGACAGGCAGACGTGGATGGAAGAGACAGACAGGCAGATGTGGATGGAAGAGACAGACAGACAGATGTGGATGGAAGAGACAGACAGACAGATGTGGATGGAAGAGACAGGCAGACGTGGATGGAAGAGACAGACAGACAGATGTGGATGGAAGAGACAGACAGGCAGATGTGGATGGAAGAGACAGACAGACAGATGTGGATGGAAGAGACAGGCAGACGTGGATGGAAGAGACAGACAGACAGATGTGGATGGAAGAGACAGACAGGCAGATGTGGATGGAAGAGACAGACAGGCAGATGTGGATGGAAGAGACAGACAGGCAGATGTGGATGGAAGAGACAGACAGGCAGATGTGGATGGAAGAGACAGACAGATGTCAACGGAGAATGGGTGCAGGTTACTTTTAACAGGGAGGAGGAAAGACAGAGAACAGTAGAATCAGGAGTTAATTCTCTCTCTCTCTTGTAACTGTCTCCGTATAGTTGGTGGTGTGATCATGGCTCCACTTGGGAGGGTTTATCTGTGGTGTGCATTGTTTCTCATATGAACATTTTTCTTGTTTTATGTTTTTCTCCTCCTGTGACAGTTTGTCAGTTATGCGTCTGTCTCACTATGCACTCTTAACGGCTATGTAACTACTTGCTTGACTGCAGCGATCACAATAGTAGTGATCAAACGGATTGATTGATTGAATTGATTGACACCAATGGAAACAGACATATTCTGGTTACAGGGGGGAAGCACATCAATAAACCCACTACTTCCATAAAGTGCTTCCTGTCTTCTTTTATTTTGGTGTTTTACTATCTACCTACTTCCTGTATGCATTAGAAAATAGTTGTTTATTCATAGTCCATCCCACTTGCTGATATACCTCGTTTCATCATAACCAGTCATCCGCGGGAGGTTCCTGGAACAGAAACCGGTGGGTCATACCGTAGGTCTACTTCGACTAAATTACCTGAGCGTGACGAAACGAAAACCACCCCCGGTGCATACTGCTCCGTGACTCATCTCCCTATCACGGAAAAAGTTCAACATCGATACCGAATTATAGGAATAATCCATTAAAAAAAAAAACAACGAACACCTAAGAGAGATTAAAATGAAATTAAATATGCCATGTTCATCAGCCTACCCTTATCTCAAATCAAAATAAAACACTCCCATTTTCTCCCGCCACATTCAACCCAAAAAGCCCTACCGCCACCTGCCGGTGTTTAGTTACCGCCGCATCAGAAACCTGTTACACCTGCTCGGTGACACCTGGGACCAATATGTCAAATCAACCTGGAAATAAACAAACACTGTCAAGATCTCGAACTCTTAATGTAAAGCGAATTGATATGAGTTATTACGTTAAGTCACCGCTTGATACTCTATAATATATCTCTCAATTCAAGGGGCTTTATCGTCATGGGAAACATGTTAACATTACCAAAGCAAGTGGAGTAGATAATAAACTAAAAATGAACAGTTAACATTACACTCACAAAATAATAAAGACATTTCAATTGTCATATAAGGTTTATACAGCGTGTTGTAACGATGTGCAAATAGTTGTTCTCTCCTGTTGGTTGTAATGTCGTCTTGATGCAGGAAGTCACAGGTGAGTATCGCTTAAACAGCGACACGCCCTGAAACCCGGAGCTCCGGAAAAACATTATGCAGGTACTCGACAACAGGACTGAATCATACGTCCAAACAGTTGTTTTACAACTAAAACGAGAGTTTCTATTGGACAAATTCAGGTAGATCACTCCCCGTGTTGTTACGTTTGTTTCCGTTTAAGAAAAGTTTTGCAACGGAATCAGCGTAATGAATTTCTCCTCAGATTTCCGCGGTGGGTCCGTTTGCTATCATTCCTGGAGGATACCACACTATTAAAAGTGCGATTTGCTACAAAGGAAATACTCTGAGTTCATATTGATTGTATTGACATTGGTTTCCTGAACTGTACTATTTCGGTTGCCGTGTTTATTTTTTTAAATATATATATTTTTGCTGGTTTGTGAATCACCTGTTATCGTGGAGGCCGCAGGACTCCATTGAAGACAAAAGGCCTACCCTACACTCCCTCCCCTTGGAATTTACCTGAGGAGTAGCTGGCCTACAGACATCAGGAACCGACAGATCTATCTGGTCGCCAGCCACCATGGACTACAAGGACTCTGGAATGAGATACACCCCCAATAAGGGACCGGTACTGTGGCCGTTTCTTCCTCTGGTGTTTATTTTGGTGTGTGTGTGTGTGTGTGTGTGTGTGTGTGTGTGTGTGTGTGTGTGTGTGTGTGTGTGTGTGTGTGTGTGTGTGTGACAAATAGCTTGTTTGATTGGGGACCACCTCTCACAATTTAAGTTTCTATTAGGTGTGTGTCTGTCATGCATTTTTTAGATTGTTTAACAGCTGCCCAAGCTACTCTGCTTATTGACGGTTAGAGAGCTGCTCTGCTTATTGACGGTTAGAGAGCTGCTCTGCTTATTGACGGTTAGAGAGCTGCTCTGCTTATTGACGGTTAGAGAGCTGCTCTGCTTATTGACGGTTAGAGAGCTGCCCTGCTTATTGACGGTTAGAGAGCTGCTCTGCTTATTGACGGTTAGAGAGCTGCTCTGCTTATTGACGGTTAGAGAGCTGCTCTGCTTATTGACGGTTAGAGAGCTGCTCTGCTTATTGACGGATAGAGAGCTGCCCTGCTTATTGACGGATAGAGAGCTGCCCTGCTTATTGACGGTTAGAGAGCTGCCCTGCTTATTGACGGTTAGAGAGCTGCCCTGCTTATTGACGGTTAGAGAGCTGCCCTGCTTATTGACGGTTAGAGAGCTGCCCTGCTTATTGACGGATAGAGAGCTGCCCTGCTTATTGACGGTTAGAGAGCTGCCCTGCTTATTGACGGTTGAGCTGCCCTGCTTATTGACGGTTAGAGAGCTGCCCTGCTTATTGACGGTTAGAGAGCTGCCCTGCTTATTGACGGTTAGAGAGCTGCCCTGCTTATTGACGGTTAGAGAGCTGCCCTGCTTATTGACGGTTAGAGAGCTGCCCTGCCTATTGACGGTTAGAGAGCTGCCCTGCCTATTGACGGTTAGAGAGCTGCCCTGCTTATTGACGGTTAGAGAGCTGCTCTGCTTATTGACGGTTAGAGAGCTGCCCTGCTTATTGACGGTTAGAGAGCTGCTCTGCTTATTGACGGTTAGAGAGCTGCTCTGCTTATTGACGGTTAGAGAGCTGCTCTGCTTATTGACGGATAGAGAGCTGCCCTGCTTATTGACGGATAGAGAGCTGCCCTGCTTATTGACGGTTAGAGAGCTGCCCTGCTTATTGACGGTTAGAGAGCTGCCCTGCTTATTGACGGTTAGAGAGCTGCCCTGCTTATTGACGGTTAGAGAGCTGCCCTGCTTATTGACGGATAGAGAGCTGCCCTGCTTATTGACGGTTAGAGAGCTGCCCTGCTTATTGACGGTTGAGCTGCCCTGCTTATTGACGGTTAGAGAGCTGCCCTGCTTATTGACGGTTAGAGAGCTGCCCTGCTTATTGACGGTTAGAGAGCTGCCCTGCTTATTGACGGTTAGAGAGCTGCCCTGCCTATTGACGGTTAGAGAGCTGCCCTGCTTATTGACGGTTAGAGAGCTGCCCTGCTTATTGACGGTTAGAGAGCTGCCCTGCTTATTGACGGTTAGAGAGCTGCCCTGCTTATTGACGGTTAGAGAGCTGCCCTGCTTATTGACGGTTAGAGAGCTGCCCTGCTTATTGACGGTTAGAGAGCTGCCCTGCTTATTGACGGTTAGAGAGCTGCCCTGCTTATTGACGGTTAGAGAGCTGCCCAAGCTGCTCTGCTTATTGACGGTCAGAGAGCTGCCCTGCTTATTGACGGTCTGAGAGCTGCCCATGCTGCCCTGCTTATTGACGGTTTGAGAGCTGCCCATGCTGCCCTGCTTATTGACGGTTCGAGAGCTGCCCAAGCTGCCCTGCTTATTGACGGTTCGAGAGCTGCCCAAGCTGCCCTGCTTATTGACGGTTAGAGAGCTGCCCTGCTTATTGACGGTTAGAGCTGCCCTGCTTATTGACGGTTCGAGAGCTGCCCAAGCTGCCCTGCTTATTGACGGTTCGAGAGCTGCCCAAGCTGCCCTGCTTATTGACGGTTAGAGAGCTGCTCTGCTTATTGACGGATAGAGGGCTGCCCTGCTTATTGACGGTTAGAGAGCTGCTCTGCTTATTGACGGTTAGAGAGCTGCTCTGCTTATTGACGGTTAGAGAGCTGCTCTGCTTATTGACGGTCAGAGAGCTGCCCTGCTTATTGACGGTCAGAGAGCTGCCCTGCTTATTGACGGTCAGAGAGCTGCCCTGCTTATTGACGGTCAGAGAGCTGCCCTGCTTATTGACGGTCAGAGAGCTGCCCTGCTTATTGACATTCTCATTAGCCACACCTACAGTTAGGAGGTGCCAACACTCCTATTTACATTGATGTCCTAAAGCATTAGGAAACTGATGATGGCATCTTAGTCACACAACAAAATTATCAAATACTTTAATTGATAGTGCAATGGCATCTACAGTACAGCTTCGCATTGGCCTGATGAAGCTAGCCTGATCATTCATGGGCCTGATGAAGCTAGCCTGATCATTCATTGGCCTGATGAAGCTAGCCTGATCATTCATTGGCCTGATGAAGCTAGCCTGATCATTCATTGGCCTGATGAAGCTAGCCTGATCATTCATGGGCCTGATGAAGCTAGCCTGATCATTCATGGGCCTGATGAAGCTAGCCTGATCATTCATGGGCCTGATGAAGCTAGCCTGATCATTCATTGGCCTGATGAATCTACCCTGATCATTCATTGGCCTGATGAAGCTAGCCTGATCATTAATGGGCCTGATGAAGCTAGCCTGATCATTCATTGGCCTGATGAAGCTAGCCTGATCATTCATTGGCCTGATGAAGCTAGCCTGATCATTCATTGGCCTGATGAAGCTAGCCTGATCATTCATGGGCCTGATGAAGCTAGCCTGATCATTCATGAGCCTGATGAAGCTACCCTGATCATTCATTGGCCTGATGAAGCTAGCCTGATCATTCATTGGCCTGATGAAACTAGCCTGATCATTCATGGGCCTGATGAAGCTAGCTTGATCATTCATTGGCCTGATGAAACTAGCCTGATCATTCATGGGCCTGATGAAGCTAGCCTGATCATTCATTGGCCTGATGAAGCCAGGCTGATCATTCATGGGCCTGATGAAGCTAGCCTGATCATTCATTGGCCTGATGAAGCTAGCCTGATCATTCATGGGCCTGATGAAGCTAGCCTGATCATTCATTGGCCTGATGAAGCCAGGCTGATCATTCATGGGCCTGATGAAGCTACCCTGATCATTCATGGGCCTGATGAAGCTAGCCTGATCATTCATTGGCCTGATGAAGCTAGCCTGATCATTCATTGGCCTGATGAAGCTAGCCTGATCATTCATGGGTCTGATGAAGCTAGCCTGATCATTCATGGGCCTGGTGAAGCTAGCCTGATCATTCATGGGCCTGGTGAAGCTAGCCTGATCATTCATGGGCCTGGTGAAGCTAGCCTGATCATTCATTGGCCTGATGAAGCTAGCCTGATCATTCATGGGCCTGGTGAAGCTAGCCTGATCATTCATTGGCCTGATGAAGCTAGCCTGATCATTCATTGGCCTGATGAAGCTAGCCTGATCATTCATTGGCCTGATGAAGCTAGCCTGATCATTCATGGGCCTGATGAAGCTACCCTGATCATTCATGGGCCTGATGAAGCTAGCCTGATCATTCATTGGCCTGATGAAGCTACCCTGATCATTCATGGGCCTGATGAAGCTAGCCTGATCATTCATTGGCCTGATGAAGCTAGCCTGATCATTCATGGGCCTGATGAAGCTAGCCTGATCATTCATTGGCCTGATGAAGCTAGCCTGATCATTCATGGGCCTGATGAAGCTAGCCTGATCATTCATTGGCCTGATGAAGCTAGCCTGATCATTCATTGGCCTGATGAAACTAGCCTGATCATTCATGGGCCTGATGAAGCTAGCCTGATCATTCATTGGCCTGATGAAGCTAGCCTGATCATTCATGGGCCTGATGAAGCTAGCCTGATCATTCATGGGCCTGATGAAGCTAGCCTGATCATTCATGGGCCTGATGAAGCTAGCCTGATCATTCATGGGCCTGATGAAGCTAGCCTGATCATTCATTTGCTTTGTAAACTAGCGTTGTGGCCCTGCCCTGCTTATTGACGGTCAGAGAGCTGCCCTGCTTATTGACGGTCAGAGAGCTGCATTGCTTATTGACGGTAAGAGAGCTGCCCTGCTTATTGACGGTCAGAGAGCTGCCCTGCTTATTGACGGTCAGAGAGCTGCCCTGCTTATTGACGGTCAGAGAGCTGCCCTGCTTATTGACGGTCAGAGAGCTGCCCTGCTTATTGACGGTAAGAGAGCTCCCCAAGCTGCTCTGCTCATTGCTTAAGAGATATCTGATAGAATATACTGTCATCAGTCCCATTCATCCACTGCAGTCTTCTAAGCAATCGGACACCAGCATAGTTCATTGAAAATGCAACCAATAAAAGCTTGACTATTTTGGTGGGGGCAGCAGAGCTAGAGTGAGGAGGGGGCCCTTCCCTGCCTATACAATGGTAAGAGAACTTCCACACCTGAAGGCTACACAACCGTGGGTCTCTCACTGTAATGTTCTCCGAGCTAAAGACGGGCTTCCATCACATCAATCTCTACGCCGAGGGCGTGGTAGCAACTGACGGTATTAACTACGTTGTTAAAAGTCAGCGTCTATGTAGTGGGGGTTGTTTTCAGGCTGTTGGTCTGAAGACTGATTTCATGGCATGTCAATATGAAGAGTCTCTATAGATTGAGCTGTAGTCATTAAAAGGTCATGCGATGCAGGATAGCTACTATTGCTACCAACTCCGGGCCCTAGTTATAGCTTACACTGTCAGGAAAAACTATTGTACCTAAATTTAGCTCTGTGTTAAAATGCTGTAGAAAAAGAGTGGGAGTAGAATGAACCAATCAGAAACCACCACTCGGTGATGCACCGATCCCATTGTCCTGTCACGACATGTTCCCAGGGAACTATTCAATGTACAGTTGTTACCGTGAAGGACGTGGAGAGGGTGTGATTTATACTTAAAACGTTTTAATCCCTTCAGAGTAGTGCTGTTGTAATCTATACTGAACAAACGTATAGACGCAACAGTGTTGGTTTCATGAGCTGAAATAAAAGATACCAGAAATGTTCCATACTGCACAAAAAGCTTATTTATCTCAAATGTTGTGCACAAATTTTTTTACATCCCTGTTAGTGAGCATTTTTCCTTTGCTAAAATAATCCATCCACTTGACAGATGTGGCATATCAAGAAGCTGATTGAACAGCATGATCATTACACAGATGCACCTGGTGCTGGGGACTAAAAGGCCTCTCTAAAATGTGCAGTTTTGTCACAAAACACAATGCCACAGAAGCCTCAAGTTTTGAGGGAGCGTGCAATTGGCATGCTGACTGCAGGAATAAACATCGAAGGGGAAATGAAGCCGAAGAGGAACTGAACAAGCTTGTGAGGATGACCACACTATGTATTTTTAGCATGAGTAAAAAGCCAATAGGTTTTTCTACCCAAAGTTGCAAAGAAAATGATGTTTAATACAAAAGAAAAAAATAAAATAAAAATAGTTAAATGTGGCAGGAACAGGAGCAGGAACAGTGGCAGGAGCAGGAACAGTGGCAGGAGCAGGAACAGTGGCAGGAACAGTATCAGGAACAGTGGCAGGAACAGTATCAGGAACAGGAACAGTAACAGTGGCAGGAACAGGAACAGTATCAGGAACAGGAACAGTAACAGTGGCAGGAACAGTGGCAGGAACAGTATCAGGAACAGTGGCAGGAGCAGGAACAGGAACAGTGGCAGGAACAGGAACAGTATCAGGAACAGGAACAGTAACAGTGGCAGGAACAGTAGCAGGAACAGTATCAGGAACAGTGGCAGGAGCAGTAACAGTATCAGGAACAGTATCAGGAACAGTATCAGGAACAGTGGCAGGAACAGTGGCAGGAACAGTGGCAGGAACAGTGGCAGGAACAGTGGCAGGAACAGTGGCAGGAACAGTGGCAGGAACAGTGGCAGGAACAGTGGCAGGAACAGTAGCAGGAACAGTGGCAGGAGCAGGAACAGTGGCAGGAACAGTGGCAGGAACAGTGGCAGGAGCAGGAACAGTGGCAGGAACAGTGGCAGGAACAGTGGCAGGAACAGTGGCAGGAACAGTATCAGGAACAGTGGCAGGAACAGTGGCAGGAGCAGGAACAGTAGCAGGAACAGTATCAGGAACAGTGGCAGGAGCAGTAGCAGGAACAGTGGCAGGAACAGTGGCAGGAGCAGGAACAGTAGCAGGAACAGTATCAGGAACAGTGGCAGGAGCAGGAACAGTGGCAGGAACAGTATCAGGAACAGGAACAGTGGCAGGAACAGTGGCAGGAACAGTAGCAGGAACAGTAGCAGGAACAGTGGCAGGAACAGTGGCAGGAACAGTGGCAGGAACAGTGGCAGGAACAGTGGCAGGAACAGTGGCAGGAACAGTGGCAGGAACAGTGGCAGGAACAGTAACAGGAACAGTAGCAGGAACAGTGGCAGGAACAGTGGCAGGAACAGTATCAGGAACAGGAACAGTGGCAGGAACAGTGGCAGGAACAGTGGCAGGAACAGTGGCAGGAACAGTAGCAGGAACAGTAGCAGGAACAGGAACAGTGGCAGGAACAGTAACAGGAACAGGAACAGTGGCAGGAACAGTGGCAGGAACAGTGGCAGGAACAGTGGCAGGAACAGTGGCAGGAACAGTGGCAGGAACAGTGGCAGGAACAGTATCAGGAACAGTAGCAGGAACAGTATCAGGAACAGTATCAGGAACAGTGGCAGGAGCAGGAACAGTGGCAGGAGCAGGAACAGTGGCAGGAGCAGGAACAGTGGCAGGAGCAGTAACAGGAACAGTAACAGGAACAGTGGCAGTATCAGGAACAGTATCAGGAACAGTGGCAGGAGCAGGAACAGTGGCAGGAGCAGGAACGGTGGCAGGAACAGTGGCAGGAGCAGGAACAGTACCAGGAACAGTACCAGGAACAGTACCAGGAACAGTACCAGGAACAGTACCAGGAACAGTACCAGGAACAGTGGCAGGAACAGTGGCAGGAACAGTATCAGTATCAGGAACAGTACCAGGAACAGTACCAGGAACAGTACCAGGAACAGTGGCAGGAACGGTGGCAGGAACAGTGGCAGGAGCAGGAACAGTATCAGGAACAGTACCAGGAACAGTACCAGGAACAGTGGCAGAAACAGTATCAGGAACAGTGGCAGGAACAGTATCAGTATCAGGAACAGTACCAGGAACAGTGGCAGAAACAGTATCAGGAACAGTGGCAGGAACAGTATCAGGAACAGTGGCAGGAACAGTATCAGTATCAGGAACAGTACCAGGAACAGTGGCAGGAACAGTATCAGTATCAGGAACAGTACCAGGAACAGTATCAGGAACAGTAACAGTATCAGGAACAGTAGCAGGAACAGTAACAGGAACAGTATCAGTAACAGTATCAGTATCAGGAACAGTGGCAGGAACAGTATCAGGAACAGTAACAGTATCAGGAACAGTATCAGGAACAGTAGCAGGAACAGTAACAGGAACAGTATCAGGAACAGTATCAGGAACAGTGGCAGGAACAGTATCAGGAACAGTATCAGGAACAGTAGCAGGAACAGTGGCAGAAACAGTATCAGGAACAGTGGCAGGAACAGTATCAGGAACAGTATCAGTAACAGTATCAGTAACAGTATCAGTAACAGTATCAGGAACAGTATCAGGAACAGTGGCAGGAACAGTATCAGGAACAGGAACAGTATCAGGAACAGGAACAGGAACAGTATCAGGAACAGTGGCAGGAACAGGAACAGTGGCAGGAACAGTATCAGGAACAGTGGCAGGAACAGTGGCAGGAACAGTATCAGGAACAGTATCAGGAACAGGATCAGGAACAGGATCAGGAACAGGAACAGTATCAGGAACAGTGGCAGGAACAGGAACAGTATCAGGAACAGGAACAGTATCAGGAACAGTGGCAGGAACAGTATCAGGAACAGGAACAGTAACAGGAACAGTATCAGGAACAGTGGCAGGAACAGGATCAGGAACAGGAACAGTATCAGGAACAGTATCAGGAACAGTGGCAGGAACAGTATCAGGAACAGTATCAGGAACAGTATCAGGAACAGGAACAGTATCAGGAACAGGAACAGGATCAGGAACAGGATCAGGAACAGTATCAGGAACAGTATCAGGAACAGTATCAGGAACAGTATCAGGAACAGTATCAGGAACAGTATCAGGAACAGTGGCAGGAACAGGAACAGGAACAGTATCAGGAACAGTGGCAGGAACAGTATCAGGAACAGTGGCAGGAACAGTGGCAGGAACAGTATCAGGAACAGTATCAGGAACAGGAACAGGAACAGGATCAGGAACAGTAACAGGAACAGTAACAGGAACAGTATCAGGAACAGGAACAGTATCAGTATCAGGAACAGTGGCAGGAACAGTATCAGGAACAGTGGCAGGAACAGTATCAGGAACAGTATCAGGAACAGTGGCAGGAACAGTATCAGGAACAGTATCAGGAACAGTATCAGGAACAGTAACAGTATCAGGAACAGGAACAGTATCAGGAACAGTGGCAGGAACAGTATCAGGAACAGGAACAGTATCAGGAACAGTATCAGGAACAGGAACAGTATCAGGAACAGGAACAGTATCAGGAACAGTGGCAGGAACAGGAACAGTATCAGGAACAGTGGCAGGAACAGTATCAGGAACAGTGGCAGGAACAGTATCAGGAACAGTAGCAGGAACAGTATCAGGAACAGTAACAGTATCAGGAACAGTGGCAGGAACAGGAACAGTATCAGGAACAGTGGCAGGAACAGGAACAGTATCAGGAACAGTGGCAGGAACAGTATCAGGAACAGTATCAGGAACAGGAACAGTATCAGGAACAGGAACAGTAGCAGGAACAGTGGCAGGAACAGGAACAGTATCAGGAACAGTGGCAGGAACAGTAACAGGAACAGTGGCAGGAACAGTGGCAGGAACAGGAACAGTGGCAGGAACAGTAACAGGAACAGTATCAGGAACAGCGGCAGGAACAGTATCAGGAACAGTATCAGGAACAGTATCAGGAACAGGAACAGTATCAGGAACAGTGGCAGGAACAGGAACAGGAACAGTATCAGGAACAGTATCAGGAACAGGAACAGTATCAGGAACAGGAACAGTATCAGGAACAGGAACAGTATCAGGAACAGTGGCAGGAACAGTAGCAGGAACAGTGGCAGGAACAGGAACAGTATCAGGAACAGGAACAGGAACAGTATCAGGAACAGTATCAGGAACAGGAACAGTATCAGGAACAGTATCAGGAACAGGAACAGGAACAGTAGCAGGAACAGTGGCATCTATATCAAGTTGGCATAACCTGGTAGTTTCATACACATTTTATAGTAAACAATGCAAGCAAATTGAATGGCATTTTTTTTTTATCTGAGCAAGGTTAAACACCACCAGATTTACATAGTATGGAGACGCTGGTTGTTGGGTTTTGTGTGTGGGACCTGTGGGTGGTTACCGGTCATTGTATTGGATTCCTCACATCTTACTCACTGTTAGGAAGGATTATGGTCCAAATCAGATGTAAGGTAGCTCTAACTCCAAAACATTCTGGGACACTGAAGTCCATGGAGAATAAGAACACCTCCTCCCAGCTGCCCACTGCACTGAAGATAGGAAACACTGTCACCACTGATAAATCCACCATAATTGAGAATTTCAATAAGCATTTTTCTACGGCTGGCCATGCTTTCCACCTGGCTACTCCTACCCCGGTCAACAGCACTGCACCCCCCACAGCAACTCTACCACAGCAACTCTCTACCATGCCTTCCCCATTTCTCCTTCTCCCAAATCCAGTCAGCTGATGTTCTGAAAGTGCTGCAAAATCTGGACCCCTACAAATCACCCGGGCTAGACAATCTGGACCCTCTCTTTCTAAAATTATCTGCCGATATTGTTGCAACCCCTATTACTAGCCTGTTCAACCTCTCTTTGGTATTGTCTGAGATCCCCAAAGATTGGAAAGCTGCCGCGGTCATCCCCCTCTTCAAAGGGGGTGACACTCGATCTGGCCAAGGCTTTTGACTCTGTCAATCGCCACATTCTTATCGGCAGATTCAACAGCCTTGGTTTCTCTAATGATTGCCTCTCCTAGTTCAGTAACTACTTCTCTGATAGAGTTCAGTGTGTCAAATCGGAGGGCTTGTTGTCCGGACCTCTGGCAGTCTCTATGGGGGTGCCACAGGGTTCAATTCTCGGGCCGACTCTCTTCTCTGTATACATTAATGATGTCGCTCTTGCTGCTGGTGATTCTCTGATCCACCTCTACGCAGACGACACCATTCTGTATACATCTGGCCCTTCTTTGGACACAGTGTTAACTAACCTCCAGACGAGCTTCAATGCCATACAACACTCCTTCCGTGGCCTCCAATTGCTCTTAAATGCAAGTAAAACTAAATGCATGCTCTTCAACCGATCGCTACCCAACACCCGCCCGCCAGTCCAGCTTCACTACTCTGGACGGTCCTGACTTAGAATATGTGGACAGATACAAATACCTCGGTGTCTGTTAGACTGTAAACTCTCCTTCCAGACTCACATTCCACTCCAATCCAAAATTACATCTAGAATCGGCTTCCTATTTCACAACAAAGCTTCCTTCACTCATGCTGCCAAACACACCCTCGTAAAACTGACTATCCTACCGATCCTTGACTTCGGCAACGTCATTTACAAAATATCCTACAACACTCTACTCAGCAAATTGGATGCAGTCTATCACAGTGCCATGCGTTTTGTCACCAAAGCCCCATATACTACCCACCATTGCGACCTGTATGCTCATGTTTGGCTGGCCCTCGCTTCATACTCGTTGCCAAACCCACTGGCCACTGGTCATCTATAAGTCTATGCTAGGTAAAGCCCTGCCTTATCTTGGCTCACTGGTCACCATAGCAACACCCACCCGTAGCACGCGCTCCAGCAGGTATATTGCACTGGTCATCCCCAAAGCCAACACCTCCTTTGGCCGCCTTTCCTTCCAGTTCTCTGCTGCCAATGACTGGAACGAACTGCAAAACTCGCTAGAGTCTTATATCTCCCTCTCTAACTTTAAGCATCAGCTGTCGGAGCAGCTTACAGATCACTGTACCTGTACATAGCCCATCTGTAAATAGCCCACCCAACTACCCCCATATTATTACTTACCCTCTTGCTCTTTTGCACCCCAGTATCTCTACTTGCACATCATCATCTGCACATCTGTCACTCCAGTGTTAATGCTACATTGTAATTATTTCACCTCTATGGCCTATTTATTGCCTCACCTCCCTGATCTGCCCACACTACATACATGTTTCTATTGTGTTATTTCACTGTACGTTTGTTTATGTGTAACTCTGTGTTGTTGTTTGTGTCACACTGCTTTGCTTTATCTTGGCCAGGTCGCAGTTGTAAATTAGAATTTGTTCTCAACTACTACTACAACAACAACTAGCCTACCTGGTTAAATAAAGGTGAAATAAATGTAAAAAAAAATTGAAAAAAGGTACTATTTTTATTGAAGATTATATGGCAATTTTGAGTTCAATCAATTATTTTCTCATATCGAATTATATTGTAAATTTTTTTTAAATATCTGATATGGTGGGTTACAAGCGTTTTGAGGTGGAATGGCACACCTGTGTGTTTTGAGGTGGAATGGCACACCTGTGTGTTTTGAGGTGGAATGGCACACCTGTGTGTTTTGAGGTGGAATGGCACACCTGTGTGTTTTGAGGTGGAATGGCACACCTGTGCGTTTTGAGGCGGAATGGCACACCTGTGCGTTTTGAGGCGGAATGGCACACCTGTGCGTTTTGAGGCGGAATGGCACACCTGTGCTTTTTGAGGCGGAATGGCACACCTGTGCGTTTTGAGGCGGAATGGCACACCTGTGCGTTTTGAGGCGGAATGGCACACCTGTGCGTTTTGAGGCGGAATGGCACACCTGTGCGTTTTGAGGCGGAATGGCACACCTGTGCGTTTTGAGGCGGAATGGCACACCTGTGCGTTTTGAGGCGGAATGGCACACCTGTGCGTTTTGAGGCGGAATGGCACACCTGTGCGTTTTGAGGCGGAATGGCACACCTGTGCGTTTTGAGGCGGAATGGCACACCTGTGCGTTTTGAGGCGGAATGGCACACCTGTGCGTTTTGAGGCGGAATGGCACACCTGTGCGTTTTGAGGCGGAATGGCACACCTGTGCGTTTTGAGGCGGAATGGCACACCTGTGCGTTTTGAGGCGGAATGGCACACCTGTGCGTTTTGAGGCGGAATGGCACACCTGTGCGTTTTGAGGCGGAATGGCACACCTGTGCGTTTTGAGGCGGAATGGCACACCTGTGCGTTTTGAGGCGGAATGGCACACCTGTGCGTTTTGAGGCGGAATGGCACACCTGTGCGTTTTGAGGCGGAATGGCACACCTGCGCGTTTTGAGGCGGAATGGCACACCTGTGCGTTTTGAGGCGGAATGGCACACCTGCGCGTTTTGAGGCGGAATGGCACACCTGCGCGTTTTGAGGTGGGTCAATCCAGGGAGAATATTATTGGCAAAGAAGATGCCGTATTGTAGTGTTCGGGTCTGAGCCAACAGCAGTCTTGGCACAGAGAGCATTGTGGGTGATTGTAGTCAGGCAGTCTTTCTGTCATGCTGGGTGTTGAGTCACTTGAGGTGTTATTGACGTTGGCTATAAGCCAATAGAACAGGCCTACTTTAGGTTGTGTTGTTGAATCCCAAAATACAGCTTTGTTACTTTATGTATTCACTTTTTAAACGAAGCGCCAACGAAACTCAAAACCTGAAGTGATTTGACCGAGTGATTAGTGGAGACCCACCTCGAGCTACCTGCCTGCTCCCTCCGAGCAGGTTTGGCAACATTTAACTCAGGGAAAGTCTTCCTCCCACTCTCTCTCTCTCTCTCTCTCTCTCTGTCTCTGTCTCTGTCTCTGTCTCTCTCTGTCTCTCTCTCTCTGTCTCTCTCTGCCTCTCTCTCTCGCTCTGCGTCTGCCCCTCTCTCTCTGTCTCTCTCTGGCTCTCTCTCTCTCTCTCTCTGGCTCTCTCTCTCTCTGGCTCTCTCTCTCTCTGGCTCTCTCTCTCTCTGGCTCTCTCTCTCTCTGGCTCTCTCTCTCTCTGGCTCTCTCTCTCTCTGGCTCTCTCTCTCTGGCTCTCTCTCTCTCTCTCTCTGGCTCTCTCTCTCTGGCTCTCTCTCTCTCTCTCTGGCTCTCTCCCTCTCTGCCTCTCTCTCTCTCTCTCTCGCTCTCTCTCTCTGCCTCTCTCTCCCTCTCTGCCTCTCTGCCTCTCTGCCTCTCTCTCCCTCTCTGCCTCTCTCTGCCTCTCTCTCCCTCTCTGCCTCTCTCTCCGTCGTATTGCCAATCGGTGGTCACTCAGCCTGTACTTGGTAAGGATCTGTCTCTGCTTCGTATCTCTGACAGAGTAGAGATAATCAGCCAATTCATATTCTCTGTTTAGGGTCAGATAGCAATTTAGTTGGCTTCGGGATTTTGTTTCATTTTTCCAATGTTGTAAATATGATTCCTTTGATTGGTTCATGATTTTGCTTATTGGAATTCTTTCTTTTGAAGCAGTGCTGGTGTCAGCTTGGTTGGTGAGGTCCAACACCAGCTGACTGAGAGGGCTCGTTTCTGGGCTCAGCTCTTGGGTTTGAAGTGATTTAAATTGCAGACTTGAATTTGGACTTGAATTCAGATGTAGCCAAAATTTTAATGATCTTTTCTGTATTTTCATTATTACTGGAAAACGGCCCAATTCTGCCCTACATGCATTAGTTGGTGTATTTCTCTGGACTTGTAGGATTTTCTGACAGAATTCTGCATGTAGGGCTTCAATCGGATGTTTGTCCCACATTTTAAAGTCCAGTTTATTGAGTGGCCCCCAAACCTCACTTCCATAAAGAGCTATTGGTAGGATTACACTGTCAAATATTTTAGTCCAAATTCTAATTGGGATGTTGATTTTGAATCATTTCATTTTATTGCATACATTGCTCTGCGGGCTTTTTCTTTGAGTGCATTCACTGCCATATTAAAGTTTCCCGATGCAGATATGGTCAGACCAAGATAGGTGTAATTTTTTGTGTGTTCAATTAAGGTGTTGTTCAGGGTGAATTTATATTTGTTTCTGACATCTGTTTTTTTTTTTGGAAAATCATGATTTTAGTTTTTTGGAAATTTACTGCCAGGGCCCAATTATGGCAATATTGCTCCAGAATATTAATTTTCTGTTGAAGACCTTCTTTGGTTGGTGATAGAAGTACCAAGTCATCAGCATATAGCAGGTACTTCACCTCTGTGTCAAATAGTGTGAGTCCTGGGGCTTTGAGATTGGTCCAACATGTCTGCTAATTCATTGATATAAATGTTGAAAAGATTTGGACTCAAACTGCAGCCTTGTCTCACACCTCGACATTGTGAAAAAAATTCTGTTCTTTGGTTTTTGATTTTTATTGCACACTTGTTTTCTGTGTACATACATTTTATTAAGTCATATACCTTACCACCAAGCCCACTTTGTAGAATTTTGTAGAATAGCCCTTCGTGCCAAATCGAATCAAATCCTTTTTTAAAGTCAATAAAGCAAGCAAAGATTTTGCCCTCTTTTTTTGGTGGACGTGTTTATTAATTAGTGTGTGTAAGGTGTATATATGGTCAGTAGTGCGATGGTTAGGGAGAAAGCCAATTTGACATTTACTTATTACATTTTTTCTTGAAGAAAGGTTTGAATTCTTGAATTCAAAATGCTACAGAAAATCTTTCCCAAGTTACTGTTTACGCAAATTCCCCTGTAATTATTGGGGTCTGATTTGTCTCCACTTTTGTGGATAGGGGAGATGAGCCCCTGGTTCCAGACATCAGGGAAGCAGCCAGAAGTTAAAACCATGTTGAACAATTTAAGCACAGCATTTTGCAACTCAGGTGTGCTGTTTTTCAGCATTTCATTTCTGATGTTGTCTAGACCACAAGCCTTCTTTGATTTAATAGATTTTAGCTTTTCATTTAGTTCTTGTTGGGTTATTGGGTAATCTAATGTATTTTGGTTGTTATTAATGACTGATTCAAGGATGTTCAATTTTTCTTTAATTTCTAATTGGTTCTGTTGCAAGTCTTTTTGTGGGATGTTTTTGTATAGATTATCAAAATAAGTTTTCCAAATTCCTACATCTTGTATTGCTAATTCTTGTGGCTTTGTTGTGCTTAAATTGTTCCACATGTCCCAGAACTGATTTTGGTCAATTGCGTTTTCAATTTCATCAAGTGTCCTGTTGGTATCTGTTGGCGTCTGTCTCTCTCTCTCTCTCTCTCTCTGAGTCTGGCTCTCTGCCTCTCTCTCTCTCTCTCAATTCAATTCAATTCAAGGGGCTTTATTGGCATGGGAAACATGTGTTAACATTGCCAAAGCAAGTAAGGTAAACAATAAAAATTAACAGTAGACATCACACATACAGAAGTTTCAAAACAATAAAGACATTGAAAATGTCATATTATATATATATATATATATATATACAGTGTTTTTACAAGGTACAAATTTGAAAGGACACAAGATAAAATAAATAAGCATAGATATGGGTTGTATTTACAATGGTGTTTGTTCCTCACTGGTTGCCCTTTTCTCGTGGCAACAGGTCACAAATCTTGCTGCTCTGATGGCACACTGTGGAATTTCACCCAGTAGATATGGGAGTTTTTCAAAATTGGATTTGTTTTCGAATTCTTTGTGGATCTGTGTAATCTGAGGGAAATATGTCTCTCTAATATGGTTATACATTGGGCAGGAGGTTAGGAAGTGCAGCTCAGTTTCCACCTCATTTTGTGGGCAGTGAGCACATAGCCTGTCTTCTCTTGAGAGCCATGTCTGCCTACGGCGGCCTTTCTCAATAGCAAGGCTATGCTCGCTGAGTCTGTACATAGTCAAAGCTTTCCTTAATTTTGGGTCAGTCACAGTGGTCAGGTATTCTGCCGCTGTGTACTCTCTGTGTAGGGCCAAATAGCATTCTAGTTTGCTCTGTTTTTTTGTTAATTCTTTCCAATGTGTCAAGTAATTATCTGTTTGTTTTCTCATGATTTGGTTGGGTCTAATTGTGCTGCTGTCATGGGGCTCTGTAGGGTGTGTTTGTGTTTGTGAACAGAGCCCCAGGACCAGCTTGCTTAGGGGACTCTTCTCCAGGTTCATCTCTCTGTAGGTGATGGCTTTGTTGTGGAAGGTTTGGGAATCGCTTCCTTTAGGTGGTTATAGAATTTAACAGCTCTTTTCTGGATTTTGATAATTAGTGGGTATCGGCCTAATTCTGCTCTGCATGCACTATTTGGTGTTCTACGTTGTACACGGAGGATATTTTTGCAGAATTCTGCGTGCAGAGTCTCAATTTGGTGTTTGTCCCATTTTGTAAAGTCTTGGTTGGTGAGCGGACCCCAGACCTCACAACCATAAAGGGCAATGGGCTCTATGACTGATTCAAGTATTTTTAGCCAAATCCTAATTGGTATGTTGAAATTTATGTTCCTTTTGATGGCATAGAATGCCCTTCTTGCCTTGTCTCTCAGATCGTTCACAGCTTTGTGGAAGTTACCTGTGGCGCTGATGTTTAGGCCAAGGTATGTATAGTTTTTTGTGTGCTCTAGGGCAACAGTGTCGAAATGGAATTTGTATTTGTGGTCCTGGTGACTGGACCTTTTTTGGAACACCATTATTTTGGTCTTACTGAGATTTACTGTCAGGGCCCAGGTCTGACAGAATCTGTGCATAAGATCTAGGTGCTGCTGTAGGCCCTCCTTGGTTGGTGACAGAAGCACCAGATCATCAGCAAACAGCAGACATTTGACTTCAGATTCTAGTAGGGTGAGGCCGGGTGCTGCAGACTTTTCTAGTGCCCGTGCCAGTTCGTTGATATATATGTTGAAGAGGGTGGGGCTTAAGCTGCATCCCTGTCTAACCCCACGACCCTGTGTGAAGAAATTTGTGTTTTTTGCCAATTTTAACCGCACACTTGTTGTTTGTGTACATGGATTTTATGATGTCGTATGTTTTACCCCCAACACCACTTTCCATCAGTTTGTATAGCAGACCCTCATGCCAAATTGAGTCGAAGGCTTTTTTGAAATCAACAAAGCATGAGAAGACTTTGCCTTTGTTTTGGTTTGTTTGGTTGTCAATTAGGGTGTGCAGGGTGAATACATGGTCTGTTGTACGGTAATTTGGTAAAAAGCCAATTTGACATTTGCTCAGTACATTGTTTTCATTGAGGAAGTGCACGAGTCTGCTGTTTACGATAATGCAGAGGATTTTCCCAAGGTTACTGTTGACGCATATTCCACGGTAGTTATTGGGGTCAAATTTGTCTCCATTTTTGTGGATTGGGGTGATCAGTCCTTGGTTCCAAATATTGGGGAAGATGCCAGAGCTAAGGATGATGTTAAAGAGTTTTAGTATAGCCAATTGGAATTTGTTGTCTGTATATTTGATCATTTCATTGAGGATACCATCAACACCACAGGCCTTTTTGGGTTGGAGGGTTTTTATTTTGTCCTGTAACTCATTCAATGTAATTGGAGAATCCAGTGGGTTCTGGTAGTCTTTAATAGTTGATTCTAAGATCTGTATTTGATCATGTATATGTTTTTGCTCTTTATTCTTTGTTATAGAGCCAAAAAGATTGGAGAAGTGGTTTACCCATACATCTCCATTTTGGATAGATAATCCTTCGTGTTGTTGTTTGTTTAGTGTTTTCCAATTTTCCCAGAAGTGGTTAGAGTCTATGGATTCTTCAATTACATTGAGCTGATTTCTGACGTGCTGTTCCTTCTTTTTCCGTTGTGTATTTCTGTATTGTTTTAGTGATTCACCATAGTGAAGGCGTAGACTAAGGTTTTCCGGGTCTCTATGTTTTTGGTTGGACAGGTTTCTCAATTTCTTTCTTAGATTTTTGCATTCTTCATCAAACCATTTGTCATTGTTGTTAATTTTCTTCGGTTTTCTATTTGAGATTTTTAGATTTGATAGGGAAGCTGAGAGGTCAAATATACTGTTAAGATTTTCTACTGCCAAGTTTACACCTTCACTATTACAGTGGAACATTTTACCCAGGAAATTGTCTAAAAGGGATTGAATTTGTTGTTGCCTAATTGTTTTTTGGTAGGTTTCCAAACTGCATTCCTTCCATCTATAGCATTTCTCAATGTTACTCAGTTCCTTTGGCTTTGATGCCTCATGATTGAGTATTGCTCTGTTTAGGTAGACTGTGATTTTGCTGTGGTCTGATAGGGGTGTCAGTGGGCTGACTGTGAACGCTCTGAGAGACTCTGGGTTGAGGTCAGTGATAAAGTAGTCTACAGTACTACTGCCAAGAGATGAGCTATAGGTGTACCTACCATTGACTATGTACATACCCAGCGTGCGACAGAGCTGCAGGAGTTGTGACCCGTTTTTGTTGGTTATGTTGTCATAGTTGTGCCTAGGGGGGCATACGGGGGAGGGAATGCTGTCACCTCCAGGCAGGTGTTTGTCCCCCTGTGTGCTGAGGGTGTCAGGTTCTTGTCCGGTTCTGGCATTTAGGTCGCCACAGACTAGTACATGTCCCTGGGCCTGGAAATGATTGATTTCCCCCTCCAGGATGGAGAAGCTGTCTTCATTAAAATATGGGGATTCTAGTGGGGGGATATAGGTAGCACACAGGAGGACATTTTTCTCTGTTAGGATAATTTCCTTCTGAATTTCTAGCCAAATGTAGAATGTTCCTGTTTTGATTAATTTAATGGAGTGAGTTAGGTCTGCTCTATACCAAATTAGCATACCCCCGAGTCCCTTCCCTGTTTCACACCTGGTAGTTTGGTGGATGGGACCATCAGCTCTCTGTAACCTAGAGGGCATCCAGTGGGTCTGTCTCCTCTATACCAGGTTTCTTGCAGGATGACAATGTCTGTATTATCTGTATCTCTCTCTCTCTCTGCCTCTCTCTCTCTCTCTGCCGCTCTCTCTCTCTCTGCCGCTCTCTCTCTCTCTGCCTCTCTCTCTCTCTCTGCCTCTCTCTCTCTCTCTGCCACTCTCTCTCTCTGCCGCTCTCTCTCTCTGCCGCTCTCTCTCTCTGCCGCTCTCTCTCTCTCTGCGTCTG
>NC_088220.1:87651930-87779430 GCF_036934945.1 Oncorhynchus masou masou | reverse complement strand
AGGATAAGACAGCATCGGCATAATTCATTGTTCAGCTTTGTCTCCTTTCTCAAACTCAGAACCATAAACCAATCCTCCATATCAACAGGCATATATCAAATCCATCCTTTCTTGACAAGATCACAGAGACACACTGACTGGCACACAGACATTGTGGAGCCAAGAGATACACGCTTGATGATCCCTTGACCTCTCCCCTCTCTGCGGCCCAAGCAACTTAGAACAGATACTGCAACCCTGCCACAGTATTATACAAAAATAACATTCTTGATGAGAAGTAACTTACAAACATATGATGAATATAAAACAACATGTTACCAACAAATTCTGATCATTCCACAACACTCCCACCCTTTTCAGCCAGCAAACATATCCAAGACTATTCTATTCTGCCAAGCCATTCATTACATCTCTGATATAATTGGTGAAGCGCTGTGGATTTTTAATAGATATAATTGATCCAATCCACATTCTCATTGAGAGTGGACCACCAAAAAAATACTTGACTCTAATCCTGCCAGGATATAATTTGTAGCTTTGATCTCATCTGCCACCCTTGGAACCACAATGTTATTAATACAAACCCTATCATCAAAAGACCCAGTCGGAGTACTCCTTTTCTCCCGTTTAGTCAACATCATGTCATGGTGTTGAATGAGTGTGAAAGGCATTCTCAAAAGTACCAGTACACATACCTCTGTTCAATTAGCCAGTAATACTCGGCCATAACGTCCTTCCCCCACACAACCACCAGATGTGAACCCTGGGCCTCCTTATCTAACTGAAATCCCCAGATCTCAACCAGTCAAATCACTCATTTGTCGCATCAGAAGTAACATTATCTGTCACATTGCAGGTCCTGATTTTCCCCACATATTTCCCAGAAGTACTATGCTGAATCAAACAGTAAACAGTCTCCCCTTGCCTCTGTTAAAGGATTTCAATCCTGTACCAATTCTCTGTCAAGTGTCTTATCTACTTTAAGAAGTATCTGTGCTAGTATCTGTGCTACTTATATATTTTCTTAAATATATATTTATCGATTTAAACAGTAACCCTTTTCTCTCCTATCTCTCAACTAAGCGTCTCAAAGTTTGACCTTATCTAAAATCATTGATTTTAGAAAAAGCGTGTGTGAGTGGCAATTTGCAAAGCCCTTACATTTCCTTAATCAATCTATATCGATCCTAACAATAATCCTAAATCACCACAGCTGTCATATATCCCTGTTAAATGTAATACCATTTAAATTAAAAAACCTCCTAATAGTCAAACAAAGCCAAAACAACTGCTAAACATATCAAATCCTTCCTACACTAACAAGCTCTTTCCTTCAAGGATCCTCAGTATCTTATCTGACAATAACATGAAGTAACCTTAAAATCATTTTCATCAGTAATCTAATATATGTTGCATAGTGTGGAATACCTTATCTACAGTAATTTGTCACCCCTAAGAACTGAAACTTATTTTTCTATGTAATCTCCTGCCCTATTGGCTTAATATATCTCCTATCCAAACCTCAATGTGTCTTATTTCCCCTATTTATTCTCAATGATAAATAGGGGTTTTTTCACAGCTAATATTGTAAAACAGAATCCTGAACCACTTTCTCATCAAGCACTAATTCTAACCCCAAACTAAAACTCCATTTATAATTAATTTACCTTAAAACTAGTAACCCAAATGACCACAAATTCATTATACAAATGGCTCTCCCCTGAGGCTGATCAGACCCCAAGAGATATGATAAGGTCATAGGTCATACCACCCTTTTATAGTCATGTTCCACATGAGACATATTAAAAGAACTTAAAATAAACTTTAAAAAAAAAATAACTTGTGTAATTTAAAACTCATCAAATAAAATCTCATAGAGTTCCATATGTGAGCGTGCCTCTTTAAAATACCTTTGCACTAAAACAAATAGTCCTAACAAATGTTTTATGTGTATATATTTGCAAACCCAGGCCTTTTTCAATTTGGTCGTTTATGGCCTCAATCTCCCCAAGATTATCAGGAAACATCCATTTTCCCAGAACAACACAACTAGCATTCACTATGCTACATCGATTCAGAAACTCAAACGTGAACTATAAACTAAACCTAATGATAATTCCCCTTTACCTCAAATCATTAACCGTAAACTTTAAACAACGACAATGTATATGTTTACTTAAATGAACATGCTACCCTTAGATACAATTAACCTGATAACATCATTATCCAATGTATTACTTTTTTCCTCTGTCTCAAATGTCTTACATTTCTCAGTGTAAGAAATCAGTCATTTAATCCCAGATATTTAATAAAAATGTAAACGTAATCTCCCATGGCTCCTTCAATTTACATATTTTATATAACTTCCATCCATCCTGGAAGAATGAATCCTACTTGAACACACCAGAATACAATGTTTAATTAAGTTAAATCAACTCCTAAAATAAACAATAAACAGTAAACAAACTATACAAAAACTCCAATGCTTTCAGATGACAATATAACTCAGAGACTCATGTTTACGTCTCAATAAAACAAAAGTCTGCATTTTCCTCAAGAAACAACTTGCCCCTGTTACAGATGACTCATGTTTACATCTCAATAAAACAAAACACAGTCTGCATTTTCCTCAAGAAACAACTTGCCCCTGTTACAGATGTCTATGTATCAGGGGAAAAGCTCAACCAAATTCAACCTAGCTAATTTCCCAAAACATATGCAATTGTTTTTTACTATAGAGGTTGCTTTTCAACATTAATACCCTAACATTGTTCCACATAATGGAAACAGTGCTCAAATTCACTGGTGTTACATAAACAATCAAACCAGGAATCAATAACCATCAGAATCCCTATGTTTTACGATTCAGACATTCCTTTCTCATGGCCAAATACCGTCCAAATAAACGCCACAAATCAAGGATGCCCACCTAGCGAATCTGCTGCTAGTTTTTAGCATCTTTCCTGACTACCCTGGTGACTTACAACTACTTTTAAAAATGTATTTGGACATTTTTATCAACTTCTGAAGAGTGACTCAAAACAATATTGCACGCTTTTTCCTTCAAAATGACACAAACAATTTTCTCCGTTACCCCCAGTCACAACATCATTTCCGTGGCGACAAAAGTGCCTTTGCAAGTGATGTCATCAACAAGTGCTCAACCTAGAGCCGAGCCGCAACGACTTTTCATGAATTGTAAATAATTGTTGGCTGTCTGCAACAACAGTAGTACGGGTTCGATAAACCAAACCTAATTTATCACATCTGTTGAATCTTGAATTAGAATTTACAACAACACTCAACATCTCTCAATTCGCTAAATTTACAAGAACATTTTGATGTGCAAAAATCTATCGTAATTGTCTCTTCGTTATTATTGAGAATTCGTTTGATTTAAGTAACTGTCTCGACTTTGATTTAGCATTTTAATTACGACTCTATTCCCATTTATTCAAACAGGTCATTTAGTGAACTGACATCGTCTTGCATCAAAATTCGCTCCGTCTTTATTTTAAGTTGAATGAATTAGTCTTTCAATTTGAACCAAACAAACAATTTTAAAATGTTCAGTTTATATCTTATACCAATACTAGTAACTATAACTTTCTCTGCAATACAATTAGTTTAATTACAACCAAAAACTCAGATTTATTTAGCTAACGCCTCGGCTGGGAACTGAACCCTGGACTGAAGTTTGTAAGACTGCTACGCTCACCACTATACCACCAACGCTATGGAACTGACTGAGATTCTCCGCAAGTAGACCCATTTTACAATTGTCTGTATTTGTAACTCCGGCATCAGTACAACAGAAAATAGCTCTAATTTAAAAGCCCAAAGTTTTCCTCAGTGAGGATTCTCATTAATCTCACTCTCCTCTATCAGAAATTAGGAATAGTTACTATCGTGACTCTTGATAAGTTATTATGGCTCACACGTGAGTGAATCATCGTTCATTCTTTAAACGTACTCCTCCATGTCGGGCCAAAATAGGTGTTTCTCTCTTCCCTGCATTATTTCTCATCTCCCGTTAACCGGGACCTCGGGACCTCCTTTGAAGATGTACTATCCATGTTCGTTAAATCCTTACCATTTACTAGTAGCTATGGTATTTAATCACTTATCTATGCCTTTCTATTTTTTTACCTTCTATGTGAGTGTATTTCTATGAATCTGCTATTTACTGTTACTCAGTTACTTTAGTTGCTTTTCTGTCTGTGTGTCTCTTTAATGATAATCAGTATGTATGCATGTATGTATGTATGCATGTATGTATGTATGTATGTATGTATTTATTTCTCCTTTCTGGAAACTTTGTCTATAGATGACTTTTGATCGGACATTAAATTTCACCCCTATACAATTATAAACTCATTATAAACTATTGTTCCTTGGGACTTTCAACATTAATATCTCACTTCTCTAGACTCGCTTTCCCTCTCCACCACCTTGGATATTACTTTTTTTCAGTATTGAATAGGTTCAATTATTCTGTTCGCCTAGAATTACCCTGCCTTCTCACCAAGCCTAATTTATCCTCACCTGTTTTAATATATCTATCTGCTACTTCTTGATAGTCAGACTACTTCCCATATACAGATAGACTACTCAGGTTAATTTTATTTAGGTATGTCTTTTGAATTCATGGCTATCCTATTTGTAAAGAACGACCGTCCTATCTCACAAAACTTACTATATCCCACCCTTAATAAATCCTGGTTTTGCCGAAGCATTTTTAAGTCCTATTTTATTTATGGTAGTGCACCATTTCAGACCCGTTTCCTTCCTTCCTATCGATTTTGGTTAAAACACAAAGTAGAAACCTAGTGTATTTGTTCAGAATATTCAAGGACCTATCATTGTGGAATCCGGCTCGAAGGACCAATTGTTACTGTAATTTAAATATGCCAATGTGTTTTCATTAATTGAAAACCCTTACTCTATTTTATTGAAAATTTGTAAGATTCTTGTTTGCATAAAATATACGTAGACCAGCCATTTCAATAATAGGTAACAGAATTTATTCTCGGAGCGCGTTGCCACTTTACCACGAGCAACAGTTTATATATAATAACATGACGTAATTTCATTGCTTAACAGAATCCTCTCCTCTCGTCACACAACACAACTGAATTAACTTTTGACCCCCCCAACATTATCGATCACCACTTAGCTAATTCTAATTAACAGAACCTAGGAATGCACTCACTGCCTTATCTAAAACACCCCAGAGCTCAGTTCCATAGGTTCAACCATAGGTTAACTACCTTATCTGTTTACTTGATCCACAACCCATTCGTTTCTGCCTGGTTGGAATGTTGCTCATTAACTTTAATTACTCGTTGTCCGTGTCACACAATCCCTTCTCATAAACTCCTGTTAATCAGATATAATAAGTTTACTTACATTTACATTACATTTAAGTCATTTAGCAGACGCTCTTATCCAGAGCGACTTACAAATTGGTGAATTCACCTTCTGACATCCAGTGGAACAGCCACTTACAATAGTGCATCTAAATCATTTAAGGGGGGGGGTGAGAAGGATTACTTTATCCTATCCTAGGTATTCCTTGAAGAGGTGGGGTTTCAGGTGTCTCCGGAAGGTGGTGATTGACTCTGCTGTCCTGGCGTCGTGAGGGAGTTTGTTCCACCATTGGGGGGCCAGAGCAGCGAACTTAGTTACAGTTCCATTTAAAATGATTTGTTCAGTCATTTAATCATCATTTTCCCAACAGTGTGTCAGTCAGCCAGTTATATGTCGCAACACAGTGGTCACATTTCTGAAACACGCCTACCGGCCTCGTCACAGGTCACATGACTGGCCTCGTCACAGGTCACATGACTGGCCTCGTCACAGGTCACATGACTGGCCTCGTCACATGTACCTTACATGTTGATCTAACTCAGGCACTTAGTTTCTCCTAAAAAGCAAGAGGAAGTCTGAGAGGAGGTATCGACCATGTGTTGGCGTAGAGCCTCGCCAGCGTGTCGGTACAGAGCCTCACCTCATCACATTCAAAAGCAATGTGCAATAGGTCTTTTTTATTTTTATGTATACAGCTCAAGGCTGTCAAATGTATAAGATTGGTTTCCAGGTCTCAGATTAAAGACGGTTGTGTATTCCTAATATCTACATGGCATCTTGTCGGTGTGACAGTGTCTTACGTCCGACCCCTCTCTCTCAGGACAGGGACTGGGACCAGGATGTGACGTTCCTCCCAGCAGCTGACAGTAAGAAGTTAGAGAAGAAGAAAGGACCAGGGAGAGTCGGGGCTGTGATCAGCATCGTTATCTTCGCTGCTGTCATCGCCCTTATGACTGGCCTACTGGTCTGGCACTTCCACTGTGAGTAGCCCTGCCCCTCTCTTCTCTTCACTGGGTGTAGCCCTGCCCCCTCTCTTCTTCTCTTCTCTTCCACTGGGAGTAGCCCTGCCCCCTCTTCTTCTCTTCCACTGGGAGTAGCCCTGCCCCCTCTTCTTCTCTTCCACTGGGAGTAGCCCTGCCCCTCTTCTTCTCTTCTTCTCTTCCACTGGGAGTAGCTCTGCCCCCTCTTCTTCTCTCCTTCTCTTCCACTGGGAGTAGCCCTGCCCCCTCTTCTTCTCTCCTTCTCTTCACTGGGAGTAGCCCTGCCCCCTCTTCTTCTCTTCCACTGGGAGTAGCCCTGCCCCTCTTCTTCTCTCCTTCTCTTCCACTGTGAGTAGCCCTGCCCCCTCTTCTTCTCTTCCACTGGGAGTAGCCCTGCCCCTCTTCTTCTCTCCTTCTCTTCCACTGGGAGTAGCCCTGCCCCCTCTTCTTCTCTCCTTCTCTTCCACTGGGAGTAGCTCTGCCCCCTCTTCTTCTCTCCTTCTCTTCCACTGGGAGTAGCCCTGCCCCCTCTTCTTCTCTCCTTCTCTTCACTGGGAGTAGCCCTGCCCCCTCTTCTTCTCTTCCACTGGGAATAGCCCTGCCCCTCTTCTTCTCTCCTTCTCTTCCACTGGGAGTAGCTCTGCCCCCTCTTCTTCTCTCCTTCTCTTCACTGGGAGTAGCCCTGCCCCCTCTTCTTCTCTTCCACTGGGAGTAGCCCTGCCCCTCTTCTTCTCTTCTTCTCTTCCACTGGGAGTAGCCCTGCCCCCTCTTCTTCTCTTCCACTGGGAGTAGCCCTGCCCCTCTTCTTCTCTCCTTCTCTTCCACTGGGAGTAGCCCTGCCCCCTCTTCTTCTCTCCTTCTCTTCCACTGGGTATAGCTCTGCCCCCTCTTCTTCTCTCCTTCTCTTCCACTGGGAGTAGCCCTGCCCCCTCTTCTTCTCTCCTTCTCTTCCACTGGGAGTAGCCCTGCCCCCTCTTCTTCTCTTCTTCTCTTCCACTGGGAGTAGCCCTGCCCCCTCTTCTTCTCTTCCACTGGGAGTAGGTCTGCCCCCTCTTCTTCTCTCCTTCTCTTCCACTGGGAGTAGCTCTGCCCCCTCTTCTTCTCTCCTTCTCTTCCACTGGGAGTAGCTCTGCCCCCTCTTCTTCTCTCCTTCTCTTCCACTGGGAGTAGCTCTGCCCCCTCTTCTTCTCTCCTTCTCTTCCACCGGGAGTAGCTCTGCCCCCTCTTCTTCTCTCCTTCTCTTCCACCGGGAGTAGCTCTGCCCCCTCTTCTTCTCTCCTTCTCTTCCACTGGGAGTAGCTCTGCCCCCTCTTCTTCTCTCCTTCTCTTCCACCGGGAGTAGCTCTGCCCCCTCTTCTTCTCTCCTTCTCTTCCACTGGGAGTAGCCCTGCCCCCTCTTCTTCTCTCCTTCTCTTCCACTGGGTGTAGCTCTGCCCCCTCTTCTTCTCTCCTTCTCTTCCACTGGGAGTAGCTCTGCCCCCTCTTCTTCTCTCCTTCTCTTCCACTGGGAGTAGCCCTGCCCCCTCTTCTTCTCTTCTTCTCTTCCACTGGGAGTAGCTCTGCCCCCTCTTCTTCTCTCCTTCTCTTCCACTGGGAGTAGCTCTGCCCCCTCTTCTTCTCTCCTTCTCTTCCACTGGGAGTAGCTCTGCCCCCTCTTCTTCTCTCCTTCTCTTCCACTGGGAGTAGCTCTGCCCCCTCTTCTTCTCTCCTTCTCTTCCACCGGGAGTAGCTCTGCCCCTCTTCTTCTCTCCTTCTCTTCCACTGGGAGTAGCCCTGCCCCCTCTTCTTCTCTCCTTCTCTTCCACTGGGAGTAGCCCTGCCCCCTCTTCTTCTCTCCTTCTCTTCCACTGGGAGTAGCCCTGCCCCCTCTTCTTCTCTCCTTCTCTTCCACTGGGAGTAGCTCTGCCCCCTCTTCTTCTCTCCTTCTCTTCCACTGGGAGTAGCCCTGCCCCCTCTTCTTCTCTCCTTCTCTTCCACTGGGAGTAGCCCTGCCCCCTCTTCTTCTCTCCTTCTCTTCCACTGGGAGTAGCTCTGCCCCCTCTTCTCCTCTCCTTCTCTTCCACTGGGAGTAGCTCTGCCCCCTCTTCTTCTCTCCTTCTCTTCCACCGGGAGTAGCTCTGCCCCCTCTTCTTCTCTCCTTCTCTTCCACTGGGAGTAGCCCTGCCCCCTCTTCTTCTCTCCTTCTCTTCCACTGGGAGTAGCCCTGCCCCCTCTTCTTCTCTCCTTCTCTTCCACTGGGAGTAGCCCTGCCCCCTCTTCTTCTCTCCTTCTCTTCCACTGGGAGTAGCCCTGCCCCCTCTTCTTCTCTCCTTCTCTTCCACTGGGAGTAGCTCTGCCCCCTCTTCTTCTCTCCTTCTCTTCCACTGGGAGTAGCTCTGCCCCCTCTTCTCCTCTCCTTCTCTTCCACTGGGAGTAGCCCTGCCCCCTCTTCTTCTCTTCCACTGGGAGTAGCCCTGCCCCCTCTTCTCTCCTTCTCTTCCACTGGGAGTAGCTCTGCCCCCTCTTCTTCTCTCCTTCTCTTCCACTGGGAGTAGCTCTGCCCCCTCTTCTCCTCTCCTTCTCTTCCACTGGGAGTAGCCCTGCCCCCTCTTCTTCTCTTCCACTGGGAGTAGCCCTGCCCCCTCTTCTCTCCTTCTCTTCCACTGGGAGTAGCCCTGCCCCCTCTTATTCTCTTCCACTGGGAGTAGCCCTGCCCTCTCTTCTTCTCTCCTTCTCTTCCACTGAGAGTAGCCCTGCCCCCTCTCTTCTTCTCTCCTTCTCTTCCACTGGGAGTAGCCCTGCCCCCTCTTCTTCTCTCCTTCTCTTCCACTGGGAGTAGCCCTGCCCCCTCTCTTATTCTCTTCCACTGGGAGTAGCCCTGCCCCCTCTCTTCTCTCCTTCTCTTCTGCAGCAAGAGCGACATCATTGATATATACAGAGAAAAGAGTCGGCCCGAGAAATGAACCCTGTGGTGCCCCGCATAGAGACTGCCAGAGGTCCGGACAACATTCCCTGCAATTTGACACACCGAACTCTGTGTGCAAAGTAGTTGGTGAACCAGGCGAGGCAGTCATTAGAGAAACCAAAGCTATTGAGTCTGCCGATAAGAATGTGGTGATTGACAGTGTCAAAAGCCTTGGCCAGGTCGATGAAGACGACTGCACAGTAATGTCTTTTATCGATGGCGGTTATGATGTCGTTTAGAACCTTGAGCGTGGCTGAGGTGCACCCGTGACCAGCTCGGAAACCGGATTGCACAGCGGAGAAGGTACAGTGGGATTCGAAATGGTCAGTGATCTGTTTATTAAGTTGGCTTTTGAAGACCTTAGATAGGCAGGGCAGGATGGATACAGGTCTGTAACAGTTTGGGTCCAAGGGTCTCCCCCTTTGAAGAGGGGGATGACTGCGGCAGCTTTCCAATCTTTAGGGATCTCAGACGATACGAAAGAGGTTGAACAGGCCGGTAATAGGGGTTGCAACAATGGCGGCAGATAATTTTAGAATTTTAGAAAGAGAGGGTCCAGATTGTCTGGCCCAGCTGATTTGTACGGTCCAGGTTTTGCAGCTCTTTCAGAACATCAGCTGACTGGATTTGGGTGAAGGAGAAATGGGGAAGGCTTGGGCGAGTTGCTGTGGGGGGTGCAGTGCTGTTGACCGAGGTAGGGGTAGCCAGGTGGAAAGCATGGCCAGCCGTAGAAAAATGCTTATTGAAATTCTCAATTATAGTGGATTTATCAGTGGTTACCGTGTTACCTAGCCTCAGTGCAGTGGGCTGCTGGGAGGAGGTGCTCTTGTTCTCCATAGACTTTAGTGTCCCAAAACTTTGCAGTTAGAGCTACAGACTGTGAATTTCTGTTTGAAAAAGCTGGCCTTTGCTTTCCTAACTGACTGCTTGTATTGGTTCCTGACTTCCCTGAACAGTTGCATATCGCGGGGACTATTTGATTCTATTGCAGTCCGCCACAGGATGTTTTAGTACTGGTCAAGGGCAGTCAGGTCTGGTGTGAACCAAGGGCTATATCTGTTCTTAGTTCTGCATTTTTTTTGAACAGGGCATGCTTATTTAAGATGGTGAGGAAATTACTTTTAAAGAACGACCAGGCATCCTCGACTGACGGGATGAGGTCAATATCCTTCCAGGATACCCAGGCCAGGTCAATTAGAAAGGCCTGCTCGCAGAAGTGTTTTTAGGAGCGTTCGACTTCGGACCCGTAGCGGATACAGGCAATGAGGCAGTGATCGCTGAGATCCTGATTGAAAACAGCGGAGGTGTATTTGGAGGGCAAGTTGGTCAGGATAATGTCTGAGGGTGCCCAGGGCACAGCTGGGAGGGGGGTCGATAGCAGACGGCAACAGTGAGAGACTTATTTCTGAAGAGTTAAAATGTTTTAATTAGAAGTTCAAACTGTTTGGGTATAGACCTGGAAAATATGACAGATCTCTGCAGTAGATTGCAACTCCTCCCCCTTTGGCAGTTCTATCTTGACGGAAAATGTTGTAGTTGGGTACGGAAATCTCAGAATTGTTGGTGGCCTTCCTAAACCAGGATTCAGACACGGCTAGGACATCAGGGTTGGCGGAGTGTGCTAAAGCAGTGAGTAAAACAAACTTAGGGAGGAGGCTTCTGATGTTGACATGGATGAAACCAAGGCTTTTTTGATCACAGATGTCAACAAATGCCTGGGGACACGCAGGGCCTGGGTTTACCTCCACATCACCCGAGGAACAGAGGAGGAGTAGGATGAGGGTACGGCTAAAGGCTATCAAAACTGTTCTCCTTGGGGACAAAGAATAAAAGAAGCAGATTTCTGGGCGTAGTAGAATAGATTCAGGGCATAATGTGCAGACAGGGGTATGGTGGAGTGCGGTACAGCGGAGGTAAGCCCAGGCACTGAGTGAATGGAGACGTTGTAGCTCTGGATAAGCTGGTTATAATGGGGCAGCAGGGTAGCCTAGTGGTTAGAGCGTTGGACTAGTAGGTTGCAAGGTCAAACCCCGAGCTGACAAGGTACAAATCTGTCATTCTGCTCCTGAACAGGCAGTTAACCCACTGTTCTTAGGCCGTCATTGAAAATAAGAATTTGTTCTTAACTGACTTGCCGAGTTAAATAAAGGTAAAAAGAAAATATTAAATGGGTGACAGAGGATTCAGAGGTATAATGAGTGAAACTAGGGGCTCCGTTGTAAACTAAAACAATGATAACTAACCTAAACAACAGTATACAAAGCATATTGACATATTCGAGAGACATACAGCGAGGCATAAAGTAATCACAGGTGTTGATTTTGGAGAGCTAGCTTAGACAACAACAGCTAAAATGGCGATGAATGGGCCAGAGGGTCGGTTAACTACACACAGGGCCTGAGTTCGCGGCTGGGGCCGACAGATAAACAAAAAAATAAACAGAATGGAGTACCGTGATTAATGGACAGTCCAGAATGCATCGGCTATGGAGCCAAGTGATCATAGGGTCCAGGGGGCAGCAATAGATGGAACAGGGAAGCAATAGATGGAACAGGGAAGCCGTCGCTACTATGCTAGCACGCGGGCAACACAGCGTTTGAAGTTAGTAGCCTGGGGCTAGTAGAAGCGTCTGCTCCGACGGAGGCCGGTTGAAGGCACAGTGGATGGGAGTATTCATCGGCAGACCAGTCGTGGTGGTGCGGCGGGGCACCGTGTCGACTAAGGATCCAAGCCAGATGGCGAAAGAGGTGTTGTAGTAATTTAGTTTTCTAGCCGGGAGATATGCCTAGCTCACGGCTAACTGGTGCTAGCTTCGGGGCAGGGGCGTTAGCCACTATAGCCACTCGGTAGCAGCAGTGATCCGGTGTATTCTAGCCGTGTTTGGGTGGAGTCCGGGTGAACAACTGAGTAGGCCGGGAGGTGGGCCTCAGGGATAGCTTCGGTACTGGGTAACTCAGTGGGTGCTAGCTAGCTGTGAAGATCAGGAGTAATGGTCCAGGGATTACAGCAGGAATCCGGCGTTGTAGTGGAGAGACAGTCCGTTACTGGCGAGTATTATCCAGGCTAAAAAACACACTAAAGGGCTGGTATCTGTGCAGAAGTTAAAGGCCGCTAGCAGTGGCTAACAATGACTAAATAGCTTGTAGCTAATTCGCTGGTTAGCTTCTGATGGCAAGGTGGTTCTGGCTATAAGGTCTAGAAATAAAAAATAATAGCGGTTCCGTATCACATTGGGTGAGGCAGGTTACCGGAAGGTATAATTTAACTAAAATGGAGAAGAGATTGAAAATAAAATTGAAATATATACAAAAAATACAACAAAAACATACCAAAGTACACGAGAGGATGGGCAAAACACGTCGACACTGCTACGCCATCTTGGAATTTAGTGAATTTCTTTCACTATGAGTTGCCCTGCCCCCTCTTCTTCTCTTCCACTGGGAGTAGCCCTGCCCCCTCTTCTTCTCTTCCACTGGGAGTAGCCCTGCCCCCTCTTCTTCTCTTCCACTGGGAGTAGCCCTGCCCCCTCTTCTTCTCTTCCACTGGGAGTAGCCCTGCCCCCTCTTCTTTTCTTCCACTGGGAGTAGCCCTGCCCCCTCTCTTCTTCTCTTCCACTGGGAGTAGCCTTAAGGCGTCAGCATGCACCAGTTCGACTGGCGCCTAGCCGAACGAATGCGCTCGCATACTCCCTTAAAATAACATCCCTTGAAAAATGAGAAAACCGCGTCAATAGTACTATTTGTCCATTTCGTGACGGAGCCAGCTCCTCAAAATAGTCAGAATTCAGCTAATATAATTTTACATCTAAGATGTTTGTTTTTCAGTTTTTTTATTTTTTTGCATTGAAAAACACCTCTACCCCTTTCTTCTCGCTCTCTACCCCTCTCTACCCCTTTCTTCCCGCTCTCTACCCCTCTCTACCCTTCTCTACCCCTCTCTACCCTTCTCTACCCCTCTCTACCCCTCTCTACCCCTTTCTTCCCGCTCTCTACCCCTCTCTACCCTTCTCTACCCCTCTCTACCCCTCTCTACCCTTCTCTACCCCTCTCTACCCCTCTCTACCCCTTCCTTCCCGCTCTCTACCCCTCTCTACCCCTCTCTACCCCTTCCTTCCCGCTCTCTACCCCTCTCTACCCTTCTCTACCCCTCTCTACCCCTCTCTTCCCGCTCTCTACCCCTTCCTTCCCGCTCTCTACCCCTCTCTACCCCTCTCTACCCCTCTCTACCCCTCTCTACCCCTTCCTTCCCGCTCTCTACCCCTCTCTACCCCTCTCTTCCCGCTCTCTACCCCTTCCTTCCCGCTCTCTACCCCTCTCTACCCCTCTCTACCCCTCTCTACCCCTCTCTACCCCTTCCTTCCCGCTCTCTACCCCTCTCTACCCCTCTCTACCCCTCTCTACCCCTTCCTTCCCGCTCTCTACCCCTCTCTACCCTTCTCTACCCCTCTCTACCCCTTTCTTCCCGCTCTCTACCCCTCTCTACCCTTCTCTACCCCTCTCTACCCCTCTCTTCCCGCTCTCTACCCCTTCCTTCCCGCTCTCTACCCCTCTCTACCCCTCTCTACCCCTCTCTACCCCTCTCTACCCCTCTCTACCCCTTCCTTCCCGCTCTCTACCCCTCTCTACCCCTCTCTTCCCGCTCTCTACCCCTTCCTTCCCGCTCTCTACCCCTCTCTAACCTTCTCTACCCCTCTCTACCCCTTTCTTCTCGCTCTCTACCCCTCTCTACCGCTTTCTTCCACTCCCTAACCATTTCTTCAACTATCCCTCCCTACATCCTTTCTGCTCTGCCAGATAAAGCCCTTTCCTAGGGCTCAGAGTTTGTCCTGATCAGGCCACAGGGTCTTGCTCTACTCCATCCACAGAACCACTTGTCATTTTTTATATAAATAGTTTTGAAACCATTAGGAACAGCTACTTAATGACTGTTTCTCTGTCTCTCTTGATTACTCCCTGTAGATCGTAAGGACACGCGTATCAAGAAGATGTACAGCGGGTCGATGAAGATCACCAACCAGGTGTTTGAGGATACCTATGAAAACTCCAACAGCACTGAGTACAGAGCGCTGGCCGAACAGGTCGTTAAACAGGTCAGAGAGAACCTTGGCCGTGTCCGAAATCGGTCTTGCCTGCTACTTTCTACACCGGCAATCTGTGTACTGATACTACTGCATATTATTTAGAACAGGGATGGGCACCTCCAGTGCTGGTGCCTTCCCCCCCAGCCCTGTAGCCACCCAGCCCTGTAGCTAACACCCCCCCCCAGCCCTGTAGCTAACACACCGTTCCCCCCAGCCCTATAGCTAACACACCTATCCCTATACCTAACACACCGTTCCCCCCAGCCCTATAGCTAACGCACCTTTCCCCCCAGCCCTATAGCTAACACCCCCCTCCCAGCCCTATAGCTAACGACCTTTCCCCCCAGCCCTATAGCTAACACACCTATCCCTATAGCTAACGCACCTTTCCCCCCAGCCCTATAGCTAACACACCTATCCCTATAGCTAACGCACCTTTCCCCCCAGCCCTATAGCTAACACACCTATCCCTATAGCTAACACACCTTTCCCCCAGCCCTATAGCTAACACACCTATCCCTATAGCTAACGCACCTTTCCCCCCAGCCCTATAGCTAACGCACCTTTCCCCCAGCCCTATAGCTAACGCACCTTTCCCCCAGCCCTATAGCTAACGCACCTTTCCCCCAGCCCTATAGCTAACGCACCTTTCCCTCCCAGCCCTATAGCTAACACACCTTTCCTCCCCAGCCCTATAGCTAACACACCTATCCCTATAGCTAACACACCTTTCCTCCCCAGCCCTATAGCTAACACACCTTTCCTCCCCAGCCCTATAGCTAACAACACACTTTCCCCCCAGCCCTATAGCTAACACACCTTTCCCCCCCAGCCCTAGCCCACCTATAGCTAACACACCTTTCCCCCAGCCCTATAGCTAACACACCTTTCCCCCCAGCCCTATAGCTAACACACCTATCCCTATAGCTAACACACCTTTCCCCCCCAGCCCTATAGCTAACACACCTTTCCTCCCCCTGTAGCCCTAACAACACCTTTCCTCCCCCCTAGCCCTATAGCTAACACACCTTTCCTCCCCAGCCCTATAGCTAACACACCTTTCCCCCCCAGCCCTATAGCTAACACACCTATCCCTATAGCTAACACACCTTTCCCCCCCCTAGCCCACCTATAGCTAACACACCTTCCCCCCAGCCCTATAGCTAACACACCTTTCCCTATATAGCTAACACACCTATCCCTATAGCTAACACACCTTTCCCCCAGCCCTATAGCTAACACACCTTTCCCCCAGCCCTATAGCTAACACACCTATAGCTAACACACCTTTCCCCCAGCCCTATAGCTAACACACCTTTCCCTATAGCTAACCACCACCTTTCCCCAGCCCTATAGCTAACACACCTATCCCCTAACACAGCCCTATAGCTAACACACCTTTCCCCCAGCCCTATAGCTAACGCACCTTTCCCTATAGCTAACACACCTTATAGCTAACCCCCCCCCAGCCCTATAGCTAACACACCTATCCCTATAGCTAACACACCTTTCCCCCTAACAGCCCCCTATAGCTAACACACCTTTCCCCCCCCAGCCCTATAGCTAACACACCTATCCCTATAGCTAACACACCTTTCCCCCCCTAGCCCTATAGCTAACACACACCTTTCCCCCAGCCCTATAGCTAACACACCTATCCCTATAGCTAACGCACCTTTCCCCCCCAGCCCTATAGCTAACACACCTATCCCTATAGCTAACACACCTTTCCCCCAGCCCTATAGCTAACACACCTATCCCTATAGCTAACACACCTTTCCCCCCCTATAGCCCTATCCCTATAGCTAACACACCTTTCCCCCAGCCCTATAGCTAACACACCTTCCCTATAGCTAACACACCTTTCCCCCAGCCACACTATAGCTAACACACCTTTCCCCCAGCCCTATAGCTAACACACCTATCCCTATAGCTAACACACCTTTCCCCCCCTAGCCCTATAGCTAACACACCTTCCCCCAGCCCTATAGCTAACACACCTTTCCCCCAGCCCTATAGCTAACACACCTTTCCCTATAGCTAACACACCTTTCCCCCCAGCCCTATAGCTAACACACCTATCCCTATAGCTAACACACCTTTCCCCCCAGCCCTATAGCTAACACACCTATCCCCCAGCCTATAGCTAACACACCTTTCCCCCCAGCTAACACACCTTTCCCTATAGCTAACACACCTTTCCCCCAGCCCTATAGCTAACACACCTATCCCTATAGCTAACACACCTTTCCCCCCCAGCCCTAAACACACCTTTCCCCCCCAGCCCTATAGCTAACACACCTTTCCCCCAGCCCTATAGCTAACACACCTTTCCCCACCCTATAGCTAACCACCTTTCCCCCAGCCCTATAGCTAACACACCTATCCCTATAGCTAACACCTTTCCCCCAGCCCTATAGCTAACACACCTTTCCCCCAGCCCTATATAGCTAACACACCTATCCCTATAGCTAACACACCTTTCCCCCAGCCCTATAGCTAACACACCTATCCCTATAGCTAACTCACCTTTCCCCCACCTTTCCACCTATAGCTAACACACCTTTCCCTATAGCTAACACACCTATCCCTATAGCCTCCCCTTTCCCCCCCAGCCCTATAGCTAACACACCTATCCCTATAGCTAACACACCTTTCCCCCCAGCCCTATAGCTAACACACCTATCCCTATAGCTAACACACCTTTCCCCCAGCCCTATAGCTAACACACCTATCCCTATAGCTAACCCCTATAGCCCTATAGCTAACACACCTATCCCTATAGCTAACCCCTTTCCCCCAGCCCTATAGCTAACACACCTATCCCTATAGCTAACTCACCTTTCCCCCCCAGCCCTATAGCTAACACACCTATCCCTATAGCTAACACACCTTTCCCCCAGCCCTATAGCTAACACACCTATCCCTATAGCTAACACACCTTTCCCCCCAGCCCTATAGCTAACACACCTATCCCTATAGCTAACACACCTTTCCCCCAGCCCTATAGCTAACACACCTATCCCTATAGCTAACACACCTTTCCCCCAGCCCTATAGCTAACACACCTATCCCTATAGCTAACACACCTTTCCCTATAGCTAACACACCTTTCCCTATAGCTAACACACCTTTCCCCACCTTTCCCCCAGCCCTATAGCTAACACACCTTTCCCTATAGCTAACACACCTTTCCCCCCAGCCCTATAGCTAACACACCTATCCCTATAGCTAACACCCTTTCCCCCCCCAGGCCTATAGCTAACACACCTTTCCCTATAGCTAACACACCTTTCCCCCCCAGCCCTATAGCTAACACACCTATCCCTATAGCTAACACACCTTTCCCCCAGCCCTATAGCTAACACACCTATCCCTATAGCTAACACACCTTTCCCTATAGCTAACACACCTTTCCCTATAGCTAACACACCTTTCCCTATAGCTAACACACCTTTCCCTATAGCTAACACACCTTTCCCCCAGCCCTATAGCTAACACACCTTTCCCCCAGCCCTATAGCTAACACACCTTTCCCCCAGCCCTATAGCTAACACACCTTTCCCCCAGCCCTATAGCTAACACACCTTTCCCCCAGCCCTATAGCTAACACACCTATCCCTATAGCTAACACACCTTTCCCCCAGCCCTATAGCTAACACACCTATCCCTATAGCTAACACACCTTTCCCCCAGCCCTATAGCTAACACACCTTTCCCCCAGCCCTATAGCTAACACACCTTTCCCCCAGCCCTATAGCTAACACACCTTTCCCCCAGCCCTATAGCTAACACACCTTTCCCCCAGCCCTATAGCTAACACACCTTTCCCCTAACACACCTTTCCCCCAGCCCTATAGCTAACACACCTATCCCTATAGCTAACACACCTTTCCCCCAGCCCTATAGCTAACACACCTATATAGCTAACACACCTTTCCCCCAGCCCTATAGCTAACACACCTTCCCTATAGCTAACACACCTTCCCCCCCAGCCCTATAGCTAACACACCTTTCCCTATAGCTAACACACCTTTCCCCCCCAGCCCTATAGCTAACACACCTATCCCTATAGCTAACACACCTTTCCCCCCCACCTAGCCCTATAGCTAACACACCTTTCCCCCCAGCCCTATAGCTAACACACCTTCCCTATAGCTAACACACCTTTCCCCCAGCCCTATAGCTAACACACCTTTCCCCCAGCCCTATAGCTAACACACCTTTCCCCCAGCCCCTTTCCCCCAGCCCTAGCTAACACACCTTTCCCCCAGCCCTATAGTAGCTAACACACCTTTCCCCCAGCCCTGTAGCTAACACACCTTTCCCCCAGCCCTGTAGCTAACACACCTTTCCCCCAGCCCTATTGCTAACACACCTTTCCCCCAGCCCTATAGCTAACACACCTTTCCCTATAGCTAACACACCTTTCCCCCCAGCCCTATAGCTAACACACCTTTCCCTATAGCTAACACACCTTTCCCCCACCCCCCTATAGCTAACACACCTTTCCCTATAGCTAACACACCTTTCCCCCAGCCCTGTAGCTAACACACCTATCCCTATAGCTAACACACCTTTCCCCCAGCCCTATAGCTAACACAACTTTCCCTATAGCTAACACACCTTTCCCCCAGCCCTGTAGCTAACAAACCTTTCCCCCAGCCCTGTAGCTAACACACCTTTCCCCCAGCCCTGTAGCTAACACACCTATCCCTATAGCTAACGCACCTTTCCCCCAGCCCTATAGCTAACGCACCTTTCCCCCAGCCCTATAGCTAACGCACCTTTCCCCCAGCCCTATAGCTAACGCACCTTTCCCCCAGCCCTATAGCTAACACACCTTTCCCCCCCAGCCCTATAGCTAACGCACCTATCCCTATAGCTAACACACCTTTCCCCCCCCCCTTTCCCCCCCCAGCCCTATAGCTAACACACCTATCCCTATAGCTAACGCACCTTTCCCCCCAGCCCTATAGCTAACGCACCTTTCCCCCAGCCCTATAGCTAACGCACCTTTCCCCCCAGCCCTATAGCTAACGCACCTTTCCCTCCCAGCCCTATAGCTAACACACCTTTCCCCCAGCCCTATAGCTAACATACCTTTCCCTCCCAGCCCTATAGCTAACACACCTATCCCTATAGCTAACGCACCTTTCCCCCCAGCCCTATAGCTAACGCACCTTTCCCCCAGCCCTATAGCTAACACACCTATCCCTATAGCTAACGCACCTTTCCCCCCAGCCCTATAGCTAACACACCTATCCCCCCAGCCCTATAGCTAACGCACCTTTCCCCCCAGCCCTATAGCTAACGCACCTTTCCCCCAGCCCTATAGCTAACGCACCTTCCCCCCCCAGCCCTATAGCTAACGCACCTTTCCCTCCCAGCCCTATAGCTAACGCACCTTTCCCCCCCCAGCCCTATAGCTAACACACCTATCCCTATAGCTAACGCACCTTTCCCCCAGCCCTATAGCTAACGCACCTTTCCCCCCAGCCCTATAGCTAACGCACCGTTCCCCCCAGCCCTATAGCTAACGCACCTTTCCCCCAGCCCTATAGCTAACACACCTTTCCCCCAGCCCTATAGCTAACGCACCTTTCCCCCCCAGCCCTATAGCTAACGCACCTATCCCTATAGCTAACACACCTTTCCCCCAGCCCTATAGCTAACACACCTATCCCTATAGCTAACGCACCTTTCCCCCAGCCCTATAGCTAACACACCTATCCCTATAGCTAACACACCTTTCCCCCAGCCCTATAGCTAACACACCTATCCCTATAGCTAACGCACCTTTCCCCCAGCCCTATAGCTAACACACCTATCCCTATAGCTAACACACCTTTCCCCCAGCCCTATAGCTAACGCACCTTTCCTCCCCAGCCCTATAGCTAACACACCTTTCCCCCAGGCCTATAGCTAACACACCTTTCCCCCAGCCCTATAGCTAACACACCTTTCCCCCAGGCCTATAGCTAACACACCTTTCCCTATAGCTAACGCACCTTTCCCCCCCAGCCCTATAGCTAACACACCTATCCCTATAGCTAACACACCTTTCCCCCAGCACTATAGCTAACACACCTATCCCTATAGCTAACACACCTTTCCCCCAGCCCTATAGCTAACACACCTATCCCTATAGCTAACACACCTTTCCCCCCCAGCCCTATAGCTAACACACCTATCCCTATAGCTAACGCACCTTTCCCCCCCAGCCCTATAGCTAACACACCTATCCCTATAGCTAACACACCTTTCCCCCAGCCCTATAGCTAACACACCTTTCCTCCCCAGCCCTATAGCTAACACACCTATCCCTATAGCTAACACACCTTTCCCCCAGCCCTATAGCTAACACACCTTTCCCCCAGCCCTATAGCTAACACACCTTTCCTCCCCAGCCCTATAGCTAACACACCTTTCCCTATAGCTAACACACCTTTCCCCCAGCCCTATAGCTAACACACCTTTCCCCCAGCCCTATAGCTAACGCACCTTTCCTCCCCAGCCCTATAGCTAACACACCTTTCCCCCAGCCCTATAGCTAACACACCTTTCCCCCAGCCCTATAGCTAACACACCTTTCCTCCCCAGCCCTATAGCTAACACACCTTTCCTCCCCAGCCCTATAGCTAACACACCTATCCCTATAGCTAACACACCTTTCCCCCAGCCCTATAGCTAACACACCTTTCCCCCAGCCCTATAGCTAACACACCTTTCCTCCCCAGCCCTATAGCTAACACACCTTTCCCTATAGCTAACACACCTTTCCCCCAGCCCTATAGCTAACACACCTTTCCCCCAGCCCTATAGCTAACACACCTTTCCCCCAGCCCTATAGCTAACACACCTTTCCCTCCCAGCCCTATAGCTAACACACCTTTCCCCCAGCCCTATAGCTAACACACCTATCCCTATAGCTAACGCACCTTTCCCCCAGCCCTATAGCTAACACACCTTTCCCCCCAGCCCTATAGCTAACACACCTTTCCTCCCCAGCCCTATAGCTAACACACCTTTCCCTATAGCTAACACACCTTTCCCCCAGCCCTATAGCTAACACACCTTTCCCCCAGCCCTATAGCTAACACACCTTTCCCCCCCAGCCCTATAGCTAACACACCTTTCCCTCCCAGCCCTATAGCTAACACACCTTTCCCCCCCAGCCCTATAGCTAACACACCTATCCCTATAGCTAACGCACCTTTCCTCCCCAGCCCTATAGCTAACGCACCTTTCCCCCCAGCCCTATAGCTAACACACCTTTCCCTATAGCTAACACACCTATCCCTATAGCTAACACACCTTTCCCCCCCAGCCCTATAGCTAACACACCTTTCCTCCCCAGCCCTATAGCTAACACACCTTTCCCCCAGCCCTGTAGCTAACACACCTTTCCCTATTGCTAACACACCTTTCCCCCAGCCCTATAGCTAACACACCTTTCCCTATAGCTAACACACCTTTCCCCCCCAGCCCTATAGCTAACACACCTTTCCCTATAGCTAACACACCTTTCCTCCCCAGCCCTATAGCTAACGCACCTTTCCCCCCCAGCCCTATAGCTAACACACCTATCCCTATAGCTAACGCACCTTTCCCCCCAGCCCTATAGCTAACACACCTTTCCCCCAGCCCTATAGCTAACACACCTTTCCCTATAGCTAACACACCTTTCCCCCAGCCCTGTAGCTAACACACCTTTCCCCCAGCCCTGTAGCTAACACACCTTTCCCCCAGCCCTGTAGCTAACACACCTTTCCCCCAGCCCTGTAGCTAACACACCTTTCCCCCAGCCCTGTAGCTAACACACCTTTCCCTATTGCTAACACACCTTTCCCCCAGCCCTATAGCTAACACACCTTTCCCTATAGCTAACACACCTTTCCCCCCAGCCCTATAGCTAACACACCTTTCCCTATAGCTAACACACCTTTCCTCCCCAGCCCTATAGCTAACGCACCTTTCCCCCCAGCCCTATAGCTAACACACCTATCCCTATAGCTAACGCACCTTTCCCCCCAGCCCTATAGCTAACACACCTTTCCCCCCAGCCCTATAGCTAACACACCTTTCCCTATAGCTAACACACCTTTCCCCCAGCCCTGTAGCTAACACACCTTTCCCCCAGCCCTATAGCTAACACACCTTTCCCCCAGCCCTATAGCTAACACACCTTTCCCTCCCAGCCCTATAGCTAACACACCTTTCCCCCCAGCCCTATAGCTAACACACCTATCCCTATAGCTAACGCACCTTTCCCCCCCAGCCCTATAGCTAACACACCTTTCCCCCCAGCCCTATAGCTAACACACCTTTCCTCCCCAGCCCTATAGCTAACACACCTTTCCCTATAGCTAACACACCTTTCCCCCAGCCCTATAGCTAACACACCTTTCCCCCAGCCCTATAGCTAACACACCTTTCCCCCCAGCCCTATAGCTAACACACCTTTCCCTCCCAGCCCTATAGCTAACACACCTTTCCCCCAGCCCTATAGCTAACACAACTATCCCTATAGCTAACACACCTTTCCTCCCCAGCCCTATAGCTAACACACCTTTCCCCCCCAGCCCTATAGCTAACACACCTTTCCCTATAGCTAACACACCTATCCCTATAGCTAACACACCTTTCCCCCCCAGCCCTATAGCTAACACACCTTTCCTCCCCAGCCCTATAGCTAACACACCTTTCCCTATAGCTAACACACCTTTCCCCCAGCCCTGTAGCTAACACACCTTTCCCCCAGCCCTATAGCTAACACACCTTTCCCCCCCAGCCCTATAGCTAACACACCTTTCCCTCCCAGCCCTATAGCTAACACACCTTTCCCCCCCAGCCCTATAGCTAACACACCTATCCCTATAGCTAACGCACCTTTCCCCCCCAGCCCTATAGCTAACACACCTTTCCCCCCCAGCCCTATAGCTAACACACCTTTCCTCCCCAGCCCTATAGCTAACACACCTTTCCCTATAGCTAACACACCTTTCCCCAGCCCTATAGCTAACACACCTTTCCCCCAGCCCTATAGCTAACACACCTTTCCCCCAGCCCTATAGCTAACACACCTTTCCCTCCCAGCCCTATAGCTAACACACCTTTCCCCCCAGCCCTATAGCTAACACACCTATCCCTATAGCTAACGCACCTTTCCTCCCCAGCCCTATAGCTAACGCACCTTTCCCCCAGCCCTATAGCTAACACACCTTTCCCTATAGCTAACACACCTATCCCTATAGCTAACACACCTTTCCCCCCAGCCCTATAGCTAACACACCTTTCCTCCCCAGCCCTATAGCTAACACACCTTTCCCCCAGCCCTGTAGCTAACACACCTTTCCCTATTGCTAACACACCTTTCCCCCAGCCCTATAGCTAACACACCTTTCCCTATAGCTAACACACCTTTCCCCCCCAGCCCTATAGCTAACACACCTTTCCCTATAGCTAACACACCTTTCCTCCCCAGCCCTATAGCTAACGCACCTTTCCCCCAGCCCTATAGCTAACACACCTATCCCTATAGCTAACGCACCTTTCCCCCCAGCCCTATAGCTAACACACCTTTCCCCCAGCCCTATAGCTAACACACCTTTCCCTATAGCTAACACACCTTTCCCCCAGCCCTGTAGCTAACACACCTTTCCCCCAGCCCTGTAGCTAACACACCTTTCCCCCAGCCCTGTAGCTAACACACCTTTCCCCCAGCCCTGTAGCTAACACACCTTTCCCCCAGCCCTGTAGCTAACACACCTTTCCCTATTGCTAACACACCTTTCCCCCAGCCCTATAGCTAACACACCTTTCCCTATAGCTAACACACCTTTCCCCCCCAGCCCTATAGCTAACACACCTTTCCCTATAGCTAACACACCTTTCCTCCCCAGCCCTATAGCTAACGCACCTTTCCCCCCCAGCCCTATAGCTAACACACCTATCCCTATAGCTAACGCACCTTTCCCCCCAGCCCTATAGCTAACACACCTTTCCCCCAGCCCTATAGCTAACACACCTTTCCCTATAGCTAACACACCTTTCCCCCAGCCCTGTAGCTAACACACCTTTCCCCCAGCCCTGTAGCTAACACACCTTTCCCCCAGCCCTGTAGCTAACACACCTTTCCCCCAGCCCTGTAGCTAACACACCTTTCCCCCAGCCCTGTAGCTAACACACCTTTCCCCCAGCCCTGTAGCTAACACACCTTTCCCCAGCCCTGTAGCTAACACACCTTTCCCCCAGCCCTGTAGCTAACACACCTTTCCCTATTGCTAACACACCTTTCCCCCAGCCCTATAGCTAACACACCTTTCCCTATAGCTAACACACCTTTCCCCCCCAGCCCTATAGCTAACACACCTTTCCCTATAGCTAACACACCTTTCCCCCCACCCCTATAGCTAACACACCTTTCCCTATAGCTAACACACCTTTCCCCCAGCCCTGTAGCTAACACACCTTTCCCCCAGCCCTGTAGCTAACACACCTTTCCCCCAGCCCTGTAGCTAACACACCTTTCCCCCAGCCCTGTAGCTAACACACCTTTCCCCCAGCCCTGTAGCTAACACACCTTTCCCCCAGCCCTGTAGCTAACACACCTTTCCCCCAGCCCTGTAGCTAACACACCTTTCCCCCAGCCCTGTAGCTAACACACCTTTCCCCCAGCCCTGTAGCTAACACACCTTTCCCCCAGCCCTGTAGCTAACACACCTTTCCCCCAGCCCTGTAGCTAACACACCTTTCCCCCAGCCCTGTAGCTAACACACCTTTCCCCCAGCCCTGTAGCTAACACACCTTTCCCCCAGCCCTGTAGCTAACACATCTTTCCCCCAGCCCTATAGCTAACACACCTTTCCCCCAGCCCTATAGCTAACACACCTTTCCCCCAGCCCTATAGCTAACACACCTTTCCCCCAGGCCTATAGCTAACACACCTTTCCTCCCCAGCCCTAAAGCTAACACACCTTTCCCTATAGCTAACACACCTTTCCCTATAGCTAACACACCTTTCCCTATAGCTAACACACCTTTCCCTATAGCTAACACACCTTTCCCTATAGCTAACACACCTTTCCTCCCCAGCCCTATAGCTAACACACCTTTCCCCCAGGCCTATAGCTAACACACCTTTCCCCCAGGCCTATAGCTAACACACCTTTCCCCCAGCCCTATAGCTAACACACCTTTCCCCCAGCCCTATAGCTAACACACCTTTCCTCCCCAGCCCTATAGCTAACACACCTTTCCTCCCCAGCCCTATAGCTAACACACCTTTCCTCCCCAGCCCTATAGCTAACACACCTTTCCTCCCCAGCCCTATAGCTAACACACCTTTCCTCCCCAGCCCTATAGCTAACACACCTTTCCTCCCCAGCCCTATAGCTAACACACCTTTCCTCCCCAGCCCTATAGCTAACACACCTTTCCTCCCCAGCCCTATAGCTAACACACCTTTCCCCCCAGCCCTATAGCTAACACACCTATCCCTATAGCTAACACACCTTTCCCCCAGCCCTATAGCTAACACACCTTTCCCTATAGCTAACACACCTTTCCCCCTGCCCTATAGCTAACACACCTTTCCCTATAGCTAACACACCTTTCCCCCAGCCCTATAGCTAACACACCTTTCCCTATAGCTAACACACCTTTCCCCCAGGCCTATAGCTAACACACCTTTCCCCCAGCCCTATAGCTAACACACCTTTCCCCAGCCCTATAGCTAACACACCTTTCCCTATAGCTAACACACCTTTCCCCCAGCCCTATAGCTAACACACCTTTCCCTATAGCTAACACACCTTTCCCCCAGGCCTATAGCTAACACACCTTTCCCCCAGGCCTATAGCTAACACACCTTTCCCCCAGGCCTATAGCTAACACACCTTTCCCCCAGGCCTATAGCTAACACACCTTTCCCTATAGCTAACACACCTTTCCCTATAGCTAACACACCTTTCCCTATAGCTAACACACCTTTCCCTATAGCTAACACACCTTTCCTCCCCAGCCCTATAGCTAACACACCTTTCCCCCCCAGCCCTATAGCTAACACACCTTTCCCTATAGCTAACACACCTTTCCCTATAGCTAACACACCTTTCCTCCCCAGCCCTATAGCTAACACACCTTTCCCCCAGGCCTATAGCTAACACACCTTTTCCCCAGCCCTATAGCTAACACACCTTTCCCTATAGCTAACACACCTTTCCCCCAGCCCTATAGCTAACACACCTTTCCCTATAGCTAACACACCTTTCCCCCCCAGCCCTATAGCTAACACACCTATCCCTATAGCTAACGCACCTTTCCCCCCCAGCCCTATAGCTAACACACCTATCCCTATAGCTAACACACATTTCCCCCAGCCCTATAGCTAACACACCTTTCCCTATAGCTAACACACCTTTCCCCCAGCCCTATAGCTAACACACCTTTCCCTATAGCTAACACACCTTTCCCCCAGCCCTATAGCTAACACACCTTTCCCTATAGCTAACACACCTTTCCCCCAGCCCTATAGCTAACACACCTTTCCCTATAGCTAACACACCTTTCCCTATAGCTAACACACCTTTCCCCCAGGCCTATAGCTAACACACCTTTCCCTATAGCTAACACACCTTTCCCTATAGCTAACACACCTTTCCCCCAGCCCTATAGCTAACACACCTTTCCCCCAGCCCTGTAGCTAACACACCTTTCCCCCAGGCCTATAGCTAAGACACCTTTCCCCCAGCCCTATAGCTAACACACCTTTCCCCAGCCCTATAGCTAACACACCTTTCCCTATAGCTAACACACCTTTCCCCCAGCCCTATAGCTAACACACCTTTCCCTATAGCTAACACACCTTTCCCCCAGCCCTATAGCTAACACACCTTTCCCTATAGCTAACACACCTTTCCCCCAGCCCTATAGCTAACACACCTTTCCCCCAGCCTATAGCTAACACACCTTTCCCCCAGGCCTATAGCTAACACACCTTTCCCCCAGGCCTATAGCTAACACACCTTTCCCTATAGCTAACACACCTTTCCCCAGCCCTATAGCTAACACACCTTTCCCTATAGCTAACACACCTTTCCCCCAGCCCTATAGCTAACACACCTTTCCCTATAGCTAACACACCATTCCCCCAGCCCTATAGCTAACACACCTTTCCCTATAGCTAACACACCTTTCCCCCAGGCCTATAGCTAACACACCTTTCCCCCAGGCCTATAGCTAACACACCTTTCCCTATAGCTAACACACCTTTCCCTATAGCTAACACACCTTTCCCTATAGCTAACACACCTTTCCCTATAGCTAACACACCTTTCCCTATAGCTAACACACCTTTCCCTATAGCTAACACACCTTTCCCTATAGCTAACACACCTTTCCCTATAGCTAACACACCTTTTCCCCAGCCCTGTAGCTAACACACCTTTCCCCCAGCCCTGTAGCTAACACACCTTTCCCCCAGCCCTATAGCTAACACACCTTTCCCCCAGCCCTGTAGCTAACACACCTTTCCCCCAGCCCTATAGCTAACACACCTTTCCCCCAGCCCTATAGCTAACACACCTTTCCCTATAGCTAACACACCTTTCCCCAGCCCTATAGCTAACACACCTTTCCCCCAGCCCTATAGCTAACACACCTTAAGCTACTGTAGTTCCATTCTTAACTGAAAACCATGATTAGTTGATTATAGGAGGGCGGCAGGTCACAACCAGGCCCCTGAGAACTGGAGTTGGCTCCTCCTACTGAGGATGGCAACCACATAGGCTCCTCCTACTGAGGATGGCAACCACGTAGGCTCCTCCTACTGAGGATGGCAACCATGTAGGCTCCTCCTAGTGAGGATGGCAACCATGTAGGCTCCTCCTAGTGAGGATGGCAACCATGTAGGCTCCTCCTAGTGAGGATGGCAACCACGTAGGCTCCTCCTAGTGAGGATGGCAACCATGTAGGCTCCTCCTAGTGAGGATGGCAACCATGTAGGCTCCTCCTAGTGAGGATGGCAACCATGTAGGCTCCTCCTAGTGAGGATGGCAACCATGTAGGCTCCTCCTAGTGAGGATGGCAACCATGTAGGCTCCTCCTAGTGAGGATGGCAACCATGTAGGCTCCTCCTAGTGAGGATGGCAACCATGTAGGCTCCTCCTAGTGAGGATGGCAACCATGTAGGCTCCTCCTAGTGAGGATGGCAACCATGTAGGCTCCTCCTAGTGAGGATGGCAACCACGTAGGCTCCTCCTAGTGAGGTTGGCAACCACGTAGGCTCCTCCTACTGAGGATGGCAACCACCTAGGCTCCTCCTACTGAGGATGGCAATAACCTAGGCTCCTCCTACTGAGGATGGCAATAACCTAGGCTCCTCCTACTGAGGATGGCAATAACCTATGCTCCTCCTACTGAGGATGGCAATAACCTATGCTCCTCCTACTAAGGATGGCAACCACGTAGGCTCCTCCTACTGAGAATGGCAATAACCTATGCTCCTCCTACTGAGGATGGCAATAACCTAGGCTCCTCCTACTGAGGATGGCAATAACCTATGCTCCTCCTACTGAGGATGGCAATAACCTATGCTCCTCCTACTAAGGATGGCAACCACGTAGGCTCCTCCTACTGAGGATGGCAATATCCTATGCTCCTCCTACTGAGGATGGCAATAACCTAGGCTCCTCCTACTGAGGATGGCAATAACCTAGGCTCCTCCTACTGAGGATGGCAATAACCTAGGCTCCTCCTACTGAGGATGGCAATAACCTAGGCTCCTCCTACTGAGGATACGTAATCTAATGTGCAATAGCATTGATTCCCAACATTTGTTCATTTGGGTACAGCGAGGCCCCTTATCACATTAACAGCTGATTATCAAACACACATACATCTGGAAAGACCTTTCTCCTCCTCAACAGTATGGTAATATAATTCTATATATTTATAACATAATTCTAATTCTACTGAATGAAGAGCCAAAATGAGTATGACATCCTGGCTCATAAAGCATACTACATTTGTATTTTTATTTCACATACTATAAAACTTTATTTTTTTCATACCCAAAATGCCTACGATTTAGAACACCAGCATTCTGGGTATTCAGACGCGGCTCTTCTTTCTCCCTGAGTCCCAAGTGCGCACTGCTTTTGATTTGGGATGCTGAGTCCCAAGTGCACACTATTCCCTTTTACAGTGCACTGCTTTTGATACCGATAAGTACACTTCAAATAAGTCACTCAATAAATCAAACAATCATTTGTTTCTGAGGAAAATGAGTTGGGCAACCAGATTCACACCCGATCATTCTAAATGAAAGAAATGTAATGATAATTTCAGTGAATTTAATTCCTGTGTTTTTGTTTTTGTTTTTTCAGCTGAGAACACTCTACCACAAGATGCCCCAGCTGGCCAAGTACTATGTTGGCTCCAGCGTACAAGCCTTCAGGTACACTAACTGAATGAGTGTGATCGCAGGCTGATGATCTACATGATCTTTCCACCATTGCGTGCCTGTTTGATAATCCCCATGTAGTTTCTGTTTTAAATCCCTAACAGAGCCGATATGTACGACACCTTGGATGTTCTCCTTTCAAGTTTCAACATTGTTCTGTTATTTACCTTGTGGAACCACACTGCTGGTGTTTACCTTGTTACCTTGTGGAACCACACTGCCGGTGTTTACCTTGTGGAACCATACTGCCGGTGTTTACCTTGTTACCTTGTGGAACCATACTGCCGGTGTTTACCTTGTTACCTTGTGGAACCACACTGCCGGTGTTTACCTTGTTAGCTTGTGGAACCACACTGCCGGTGTTTACCTTGTGGAACCATACTGCCGGTGTTTACCTTGTTACCTTGTGGAACCATACTGCCGGTGTTTACCTTGTTACCTTGTGGAACCACACTGCCGGTGTTTACCTTGTTACCTTGTGGAACCATACTGCCGGTGTTTACCTTGTTACCTTGTAGAACCATACTGCCGGTGTTTGCCTTGTTACCTTGTGGAACCACACTGCCGGTGTTTACCTTGTTACCTTGTGGAACCATACTGCCGGTGTTTACCTTGTTACCTTGTGGAACCATACTGCCGGTGTTTACCTTGTTACCTTGTGGAACCATACTGCCGGTGTTTACCTTGTGGAACCATACTGCCGGTGTTTACCTTGTTACCTTGTGGAACCACACTGCCGGTGTTTACCTTGTTACCTTGTGGAACCATACTGCCGGTGTTTACCTTGTGGAACCACACTGCCGGTGTTTACCTTGTTACCTTGTGGAACCATACTGCCGGTGTTTACCTTGTTACCTTGTGGAACCATACTGCCGGTGTTTACCTTGTTACCTTGTGGAACCATACTGCCGGTGTTTACCTTGTGGAACCATACTGCCGGTGTTTACCTTGTGGAACCATACTGCCGGTGTTTACCTTGTTACCTTGTGGAACCATACTGCCGGTGTTTACCTTGTGGAACCATACTGCCGGTGTTTACCTTGTTACCTTGTGGAACCATACTGCCGGTGTTTACCTTGTTACCTTGTGGAACCATACTGCCGGTGTTTACCTTGTGGAACCATACTGCCGGTGTTTACCTTGTGGAACCATACTGCCGGTGTTTATCTTGTGGACCCATACGGCCGGTGTTTACCTTGTGGAACCACACTGCCGGTGTTTACCTTGTGGAACCATACTGCCGGTGTTTACCTTGTTACCTTGTGGAACCATACTGCCGGTGTTTACCTTGTTACCTTGTGGAACCATACTGCCGGTGTTTACCTTGTGGAACCATACTGCCGGTGTTTACCTTGTAACCTTGTGGAACCATACTGCCGGTGTTTACCTTGTTACCTTGTGGAACCATACTGCCGGTGTTTACCTTGTGGAACCATACGGCCGGTGTTTACCTTGTTACCTTGTGGAACCACACCGCCGGTGATATACCTTGTTGAACCATAACGCCATGATTTACCTTCTTACCGTCCCATTATGTCTGGTGAAAACAGAACACAGCTGTTCCACAGTAAGAACCTTATACCAAAGGTCAAGCATGGTGGTGGTGGTGGTGGTAGGGTTGCTGCCTCAGGACCTGGACGACTTGCCTTATTAGAAGGAACCATGAATTCTGCTCTGTATCAGATAATTCTACAGGAGAATGTCAGGCCATCTGTCTGTGAGCTGAAGCACAGCTGGGTCATGCAGCAAGACAATGATGCTAAACACACAATGAAGTCTACATGAAAAAGGCTAAAAAGCAACAAATTGGCATACGGCCTAGTCCCAAGTCCAGACCTAATCCACATTGAGATGATGTGGCAGGACTTGACACAAGCAGTTTATACTTGAAAACACAGAAATGTCACCGCTGAGTTAAAGTCGTTCTCCGTGGAAGAGTGGGCCAATATTCATCCACAGCGATGTGAGTGGCTGATCAACAACTACAGGAAGCATTTGGTTGCGGTCATTGTAGCTAATGGTGTCGTGAAGCAAGGTGTTGGACATTCTAACTTATTCAACTGTAGATATTAGAACGAAACCCTTGAATAATGTTGGTTGTATGTATGTGTGTGTGTTACAGCGAAGGCAGTGTGATAGCCTACTACCTGTCAGAGTTTGAAGTACCACGTGGTCAGGAAGCAGCTGTGGACAAGGCCATGTCCTCCATGGACACGGTAGTGGATAAGGTGCAGAGGGGCTTGACGAACAGCAGGCCTGGCAACGATCTGTTGTTTGAGGATGTCATGAACTCTGCTCTGGACTCTAGAATGTTCTCAGAGTCCTTCAGTGGTGAGTTCTGCTCTGTTCTTGTTCTGCTTGCACCTGAGCTGATATCAGTTTGAGTAGAGAATTCCCTCAGTGAATGCGCTGAAAGTTCGGATGAGGAATTATGTGGCTCAATGTCTAAAATGTCTAAGTATCTTACTGCTTCCTTGTGAATGACACTATATATACAAAAGTATGTGGACACCTCTTCAAATGAGGGGATTTTACTATTTCAGCCCCGACCGTTGCTGACGGGTGTATAGAATCAGTTACACCACCATGCAATCTCCATAGACAAACATTGGCAGCAGAATGGCCTTTACTCAAAAGCTCAGTGACTTTTTTTTAATTTCTTTTTTAACGTGACACTGTCATAGGATGCCACCTTTCCAACAAGTCAGTTTGTCAAATTTCTGCCCTGCTAGAACTGCCCCGGTCAACTGTACTACTACTAACCTGTTATTGTGAAGTGGAAATATTCTAGGAGTGGAAACGCGTTCTCTGGTGTGATGAATCACGCTTCACCATCAAGGCAGTCCGACGGATAAATCTGGGTTTGGCGGATGCCAGGAGAACACTACCTGCCCCAATGCACAGTGCCCACTGTAAAGTTTGGTGGAGGAGGAATAATGTTCTGGGACTGTTTTTCATGGTTCGGGCTCCTTAGATCCAGTGAAGAGAAGCCTTAACACTATAGTATACAATGACATTCTAGACTATTCTGTGCTTCCATCTTTGTGGCAACAGTTTGGGGAAGGCCCTTTCCTGTTTCAGCATGACAATACCCCCGTGCACAAAGTGAGGTCCATACAGAAATGGTTTGTCGAGATCGGTGTGGAAGAGCTAGTGGAAAGCCTTCCCAGAAGAGTGGAGGCTGTTATAGCAGCAATGTTCCAACATCTAGTGGAAAGCCTTCCCAGAAGAGTGGAGGCTGTTATAGCAGCAATGTTCCAACATCTAGTGGAAAGCCTTCCCTGAAGAGTGGAGGCTGTTATAGCAGCAATGTTCCAACATCTAGTGGAAAGCCTTCCCAGACGAGTGGAGGCTGTTATAGCAGCAATGTTCCAACATCTAGTGGAAAGCCTTCCCAGAAGAGTGGAGGCTGTTATAGCAGCAATGTTCCAACATCTAGTGGAAAGCCTTCCCAGAAGAGTGGAGGCTGTTATAGCAGCAATGTTCCAACATCTAGTGGAAAGCCTTCCCAGAAGAGTGGAGGCTGTTGTAGCAGCAATGTTCCTACATCTAGTGGAAAGCCTTCCCAGAAGAGTGGAGGCTGTTGTAGCAGCAATGTTCCTACATCTAGTGGAAAGACTTCCCAGAATAGTGGAGGCTGTTATAGCAGCAATGTTCCAACATCTAGTGGAAAGCCTTCCCAGAAGAGTGGAGGCTGTTATAGCAGCAATGTTCCTACATCTAGTGGAAAGCCTTCCCAGAAGAGTGGAGGCTGTTATAGCAGCAATGTTCCAACATCTAGTGGAAAGCCTTCCCAGAAGAGTGGAGGCTGTTATAGCAGCAATGTTCCTACATCTAGTGGAAAGCCTTCCCAGAAGAGTGGAGGCTGTTATAGCAGCAATGTTCCTACATCTAGTGGAAAGCCTTCCCAGAAGAGTGGAGGCTGTTATAGCAGCAATGTTCCTACATCTAGTGGAAAGCCTTCCCAGAAGAGTGGAGGCTGTTATAGCAGCAATGTTCCAACATCTAGTGGAAAGCCTTCCCAGAAGAGTGGAGGCTGTTATAGCAGCAATGTTCCTACATCTAGTGGAAAGCCTTCCCAGAAGAGTGGAGGCTGTTATAGCAGCAATGTTCCAACATCTAGTGGAAAGCCTTCCCAGAAGAGTGGAGGCTGTTATAGCAGCAAAGGGGGGGGACCAACTCCATATTTATGCCTGTGATTTTGGAATGAGATGTTTGTTGAGCAGGTGTCCACATACTTCCTCCTAACATGTGAATAAGGACAAATCTGAAATGGCACCCTATTCCCTATGTAGTACATTTGGCCAGAACCATGTGTGGCTCTGGCCCAAAATAGTGCACTATATAGGTACTAGGGCACCATTTAGGACATGTTCTGAGTGTCAATGTCTCCTCAGAATACTACAGGTACTCAGAACACACCAGAGCGAATACGATTGTTCCAATCATGTCACCTGGTTTCCCCAATACTCCGTACCCGCCCAACACCTTCATCCAATGGCAGCTGAGAGCCGACCCTGGTCACGTGCTCAAACTGGACTTTGATACCTTCAACCTAGAGGAGGACTGTCGTAACGACTTTGTTAAGGTCTACGACTCCCTGGTGGCCATCGAGAGCCACGCCATGGAAGAGTGAGTCTGATGTCTGTCTGCACTTTGTACAGGGGACTTACTCCATCTAACAGCCTTGGGTTAGGAGACCTGCTATAACGGTCTGTTGTCAGGGCACCTGCCGTGACGGTCTGTTGTCAGGGCACCTGCCGTGACAGTCTGTTGTCAGGGCACCTGCCGTGACGGTCTGTTGTCAGGGCACCTGCCGTGACGGTCTGTTGTCAGGGCACCTGCCGTGACGGTCTGTTGTCAGGGCACCTGCCGTGACGGTCTGTTGTCAGGGCACCTGCCGTGACGGTCTGTTGTCAGGGCACCTGCCCCGTGACAGTCTGTTGTCAAGGCACCTGCCCCGTGACAGTCTGTTGTCAGGGCACCTGCCCCGTGACAGTCTGTTGTCAGGGCACCTGCCCCGTGACAGTCTGTTGTCAAGGCACCTGCCCCGTGACGGTCTGTTGTCAGGGCACCTGCCCCGTGACGGTCTGTTGTCAGGGCACCTGCCCGTGACGGTCTGTTGTCAGGGCACCTGCCCCGTGACGGTCTGTTGTCAGGGCACCTGCCCCGTGACGGTCTGTTGTCAAGGCACCTGCCCCGTGACGGTCTGTTGTCAGGGCACCTGCCCCGTGACGGTCTGTTGTCAAGGCACCTGCCCCGTGACGGTCTGTTGTCAAGGCACCTGCCCCGTGACGGTCTGTTGTCAAGGCACCTGCCCCGTGACGGTCTGTTGTCAAGGCACCTGCCCCGTGACAGCCTGTTGTCATGATGACCACTGATAGATGTGTAACTGGTCTGCGTTCTGTGAAATGAGTTGGACCTTTTTCTTCTGATACCACATAATGACTAGTTTCTTTTATTTAGACAAATACAGTCCCTGAGCACTTCTCTTCAGTTGGATGAGTTTAGATAAATTCCAAAGGTTGTGTGTGTGAAAAGTAAGCCTCTCCCGAGCCCAGTGTTCTGGCCCTCTGGTGGTCAGATGTAGCATTACACAGGAAAAGGTTTTGAAGGCATAGCAACAAATCATGAGAAAGGTCCAGGGCCTCTGAGTCGAGCATCAACACAGGAATATTTGCTTGTAGTGTACCTGAATAAGGACTTCATAACTCAGTGCATTTGATTAATGCTCATGTCAACAATTGCAAGTCATCCCATTTTATTTTAAGATTCTTCTCTCCGTCAGGATTTGTGTGTACTACTCTCCCTTGTTTATAATATAAACATCTCTGTCAGGATTTGTGGCTACCACTCTCCCAGCTCCCCCCTGACCTTCCAGTCCTCCCGAAACGTGATGCTGGTAACCTTGGTAACTAACAACGAAAATAACTACCCAGGACTCAGAGCGCACATCTCTCAGATCCCCCGGAACAGCAAAGGTACTATAACACTGTCTACTACTACTCCTACTACTACTAACCTACTACTACTACTAACCTACTACTAACCTACTACGACTGCTACTAACCTACTACTACTACTAACCTACTACTACTACTAACCTACTACTACTACTAACCTACTACTAACCTACTACTACTACTAACCTACTACTAACCTACTACGACTGCTACTAACCTACTACTACTCACCTACTACTACTAACCTACTACCATTACTAACCTACTACTACTAACCTACTACTAACCTACTTCCATTACTAACCTACTACTACTAACTTACAACTAACCTACTTCCATTACTAACCTACTACTACTAACCTACTTCCATTACTAACCTACTTCTACTCCTACTACTTATACTAACCTACTTCCATTACTAACCAACTACTACTAACCTACTACTAACCTACTTCCATTACTAACCTACTACTACTACTAACCTACAGCTACTGCTACTAACCTACGACTCCTACTACTAACCTACTACTACTGCTACTAACCTACTACTCCTACTACTAACCTACTACAAACTTACTACTAGCCTACTACTACTGCTACTAACCTACTACTCCAACTACTACAAACCTACTACTAACCTACTACTAACCTACTTCCATTACTAACCTACTACTACTATTACTACTAACCTACAACTGACCTACTTCCATTACTAACCTACTTCCATTACTAACCTACTACTACTACTACTACTAATCTACTACTACTACTAACCTACTACTAACCTACTACTAACCTACTTTCATTACTAACCTCCTACTACTAACCTACTACTACTACTATCCTACTACTAACCTACTACTACTACTACTACTACTAACCTACTTCCATTACTAACCTCCTACTACTACTAACCTACATCCATTGCTAACCTACTACTACTGCTACTAACCTACTACTAATCTACTACTAACCTACTTCCATTACCAACCTACTACTACTGCTACTAACCTCCTACTACTAACCTACTTCCATTACTAACCTACTACTGCTGCTACTAACCTACTACTAATCTACTACTAACCTACTTCCATTACCAACCTACTGCTACTAACCTACTACTACTAACCTACTACTAACCTACTTCCATTACTAACCTACTACTACTACTACTACTACTACTACTAACCTACTACTACTACTAACCTACTACTACTACTACTACTAACCTACTACTACTACTAACCTACTACTACTACTACTACTAACCTACTACTACTACTACTACTACTAACCTACTACTACTACTACTACTAACCTACTACTACTACTACTACTAACCTACTACTCCTACTACTGCTAACCTACTACTATTAACCTACTACTACTACTACTAACCTACCACTAACCTACTACTACTAACCTACTACTACTACTACTACTACTACTATTAACCTACTACTACTACTACTACTAACCTACTACTACTACTACTGACCTACTACTACTACTACTACTACTAACCTACTTCCATTACTAACCTACTACTACTACTAACCTACTACTACTAACCTACTACTAACCTACTTCCATTACTAACCTCCTACTACTACTACTAACCTACTACTAACCTACTTCCATTACTAACCTCCAACTACTACTAACCTACTTCCATTACTAACCTACTACTACTGCTACTAACATACTACTGCTGCTACTAATCTACTACTAACCTACTTCCATTACTAACCTCCTACTACTACTAACCTACTTCCATTACTAACCTACTACTCCTACTAACCTACTACTACTAACCTACTTCCACTAACCTACTACTAACCTACTTCCATTACTAACCTACTACTCCTACTAACCTACTACTACTAACTTACTACTAACCTACTTCCATTACTAACCTCCTACTACTACTACTACTACTACTACTAACCTACTACTGCCATTACAGTACTACTACTACTAACCTACTACTACTAACCTACTACTACTACTACTCACCTACTGCTAGAGGTTTTTCCTGGTTAAGTCACATAGTGAGGAATCGTCTGGCCCTTATCTACTATTTAAACATGTTTGATTTGTCTGTTGTGATCATCTGTGATTTTTGTTGTTGTTGTTTTTAGAGCTGGCATGTGGTGGCCAGCTATCAGGAGAGACTGGGCTTTTCACATCCCCAAACTACCCCAACTACTATGCTCCCAACACCAAATGTGAATGGGATATACAGGTGAGGAAGTGTTTTATACTGGGGTTACAACATAGTGAAGTGTTTTATACTGGGGTTACAACATAGTGAAGTGTTTTATACTGGGGTTACAACACAGTGAAGTGTTTTATACTGGGGTTACAACATAGTGAAGTGTTTTATACTGGGGTTACAACATAGTGAAGTGTTTTATACTGGGGTTACAACATAGTGAAGTGTTTTATACTGGGGTTACAACATAGTGAAGTGTTTTATACTGGGGATACAACATAGTGAAGTGTTTTATACTGGGGTTACAACATAGTGAAGTGTTTTATACTGTACTGGGTTACAACACAGTGAAGTGTTTTATACTGGGGTTACAACACAGTGAAGTGTTTTATACTGGGGTTACAACATAGTGAAGTGTTTTATACTGGGGTTACAACACAGTGAAGTGTTTTATACTGGGGTTACAACATAGTGAAGTGTTTTATACTGGGGTTACAACACAGTGAAGTGTTTTATACTGTACTGGGGTTACAACATAGTGAAGTGTTTTATACTGGGGTTACAACATAGTGAAGTGTTTTATACTGTACTGGGGTTACAACATAGTGAAGTGTTTTATACTGGGGTTACAACACAGTGAAGTGTTTTATACTGGGGTTACAACATAGTGAAGTGTTTTATACTGTACTGGGGTTACAACATAGTGAAGTGTTTTATACTGGGGTTACAACATAGTGAAGTGTTTTATACTGGGGTTACAACATAGTGAAGTGTTTTATACTGTACTGGGGTTACAACATAGTGAAGTGTTTTATACTGGGGTTACAACATAGTGAAGTGTTTTATACTGGGGTTACAACATAGTGAAGTGTTTTATACTGGGGTTACAACATAGTGAAGTGTTTTATACTGGGGTTACAACATAGTGAAGTGTTTTATACTGTACTGGGTTACAACATAGTGAAGTGTTTTATACTGGGGTTACAACATAGTGAAGTGTTTTATACTGGGGTTACAACACAGTGAAGTGTTTTATACTGTACTGGGGTTACAACACAGTGAAGTGTTTTATACTGGGGATACAACATAGTGAAGTGTTTTATACTGGGGTTACAACATAGTGAAGTGTTTTATACTGGGGTTACAACATAGTGAAGTGTTTTATACTGGGGTTACAACATAGTGAAGTGTTTTATACTGGGGTTACAACATAGTGAAGTGTTTTATACTGGGGTTACAACATAGTGAAGTGTTTTATACTGGGGTTACAACACAGTGAAGTGTTTTATACTGGGGTTACAACACAGTGAAGTGTTTTATACTGGGGTTACAACATAGTGAAGTGTTTTATACTGTACTGGGGATACAACATAGTGAAGTGTTTTATACTGGGGTTACAACATAGTGAAGTGTTTTATACTGGGGTTACAACATAGTGAAGTGTTTTATACTGGGGTTACAACACAGTGAAGTGTTTTATACTGGGGTTACAACACAGTGAAGTGTTTTATACTGGGGTTACAACATAGTGAAGTGTTTTATACTGGGGTTACAACATAGTGAAGTGTTTTATACTGGGGTTACAACATAGTGAAGTGTTTTATACTGGGGTTACAACATAGTGAAGTGTTTTATACTGTACTGGGTTACAACATAGTGAAGTGTTTTATACTGGGGTTACAACATAGTGAAGTGTTTTATACTGGGGTTACAACATAGTGAAGTGTTTTATACTGGGGATACAACATAGTGAAGTGTTTTATACTGGGGTTACAACATAGTGAAGTGTTTTATACTGGGGTTACAACATAGTGAAGTGTTTTATACTGGGGTTACAACATAGTGAAGTGTTTTATACTGGGGTTACAACATAGTGAAGTGTTTTATACTGTACTGGGGTTACAACATAGTGAAGTGTTTTATACTGTACTGGGGTTACAACATAGTGAAGTGTTTTATACTGGGGTTACAACATAGTGAAGTGTTTTATACTGGGGTTACAACACAGTGAAGTGTTTTATACTGGGGTTACAACACAGTGAAGTGTTTTATACTGGGGTTACAACACAGTGAAGTGTTTTATACTGGGGTTACAACACAGTGAAGTGTTTTATACTGGGGTTACAACACAGTGAAGTGTTTTATACTGGGGTTACAACACAGTGAAGTGTTTTATACTGGGGTTACAACACAGTGAAGTGTTTTATACTGGGGTTACAACACAGTGAAGTGTTTTATACTGGGGTTACAACACAGTGAAGTGTTTTATACTGGGGTTACAACACAGTGAAGTGTTTTATACTGTACTGGGTTACAACACAGTGAAGTGTTTTATACTGGGGTTACAACACAGTGAAGTGTTTTATACTGGGGATACAACATAGTGAAGTGTTTTATACTGGGGTTACAACATAGTGAAGTGTTTTATACTGTACTGGGGTTACAACATAGTGAAGTGTTTTATACTGGGGTTACAACATAGTGAAGTGTTTTATACTGTACTGGGGATACAACATAGTGAAGTGTTTTATACTGGGGTTACAACATAGTGAAGTGTTTTATACTGGGGTTACAACACAGTGAAGTGTTTTATACTGTACTGGGGATACAACATAGTGAAGTGTTTTATACTGGGGTTACAACATAGTGAAGTGTTTTATACTGGGGATACAACATAGTGAAGTGTTTTATACTGGGGTTACAACATAGTGAAGTGTTTTATACTGGGGTTACAACATAGTGAAGTGTTTTATACTGTACTGGGGTTACAACATAGTGAAGTGTTTTATACTGTACTGGGGTTACAACATAGTGAAGTGTTTTATACTGGGGTTACAACATAGTGAAGTGTTTTATACTGGGGTTACAACACAGTGAAGTGTTTTATACTGGGGTTACAACACAGTGAAGTGTTTTATACTGGGGTTACAACACAGTGAAGTGTTTTATACTGGGGTTACAACACAGTGAAGTGTTTTATACTGGGGTTACAACACAGTGAAGTGTTTTATACTGGGGTTACAACACAGTGAAGTGTTTTATACTGGGGTTACAACACAGTGAAGTGTTTTATACTGGGGTTACAACACAGTGAAGTGTTTTATACTGGGGTTACAACACAGTGAAGTGTTTTATACTGGGGTTACAACACAGTGAAGTGTTTTATACTGGGGTTACAACACAGTGAAGTGTTTTATACTGGGGTTACAACACAGTGAAGTGTTTTATACTGTACTGGGTTACAACACAGTGAAGTGTTTTATACTGGGGTTACAACATAGTGAAGTGTTTTATACTGGGGTTACAACACAGTGAAGTGTTTTATACTGTACTGGGGTTACAACACAGTGAAGTGTTTTATACTGGGGATACAACATAGTGAAGTGTTTTATACTGGGGTTACAACATAGTGAAGTGTTTTATACTGTACTGGGGTTACAACATAGTGAAGTGTTTTATACTGGGGTTACAACATAGTGAAGTGTTTTATACTGTACTGGGGATACAACATAGTGAAGTGTTTTATACTGGGGTTACAACATAGTGAAGTGTTTTATACTGGGGTTACAACACAGTGAAGTGTTTTATACTGTACTGGGGATACAACATAGTGAAGTGTTTTATACTGGGGTTACAACATAGTGAAGTGTTTTATACTGGGGATACAACATAGTGAAGTGTTTTATACTGGGGTTACAACATAGTGAAGTGTTTTATACTGGGGTTACAACATAGTGAAGTGTTTTATACTGGGGTTACAACATAGTGAAGTGTTTTATACTGGGGTTACAACATAGTGAAGTGTTTTATACTGGGGTTACAACATAGTGAAGTGTTTTATACTGGGGTTACAACATAGTGAAGTGTTTTATACTGGGGTTACAACATAGTGAAGTGTTTTATACTGTACTGGGGTTACAACATAGTGAAGTGTTTTATACTGTACTGGGGTTACAACATAGTGAAGTGTTTTATACTGGGGTTACAACACAGTGAAGTGTTTTATACTGGGGTTACAACACAGTGAAGTGTTTTATACTGGGGTTACAGCACAGTGAAGTGTTTTATACTGGGGTTACAGCACAGTGAAGTGTTTTATACTGGGGTTACAACATAGTGAAGTGTTTTATACTGGGGTTACAACACAGTGAAGTGTTTTATACTGTACTGGGTTACAACACAGTGAAGTGTTTTATACTGGGGTTACAACATAGTGAAGTGTTTTATACTGGGGTTACAACACAGTGAAGTGTTTTATACTGGGGTTACAACACAGTGAAGTGTTTTATACTGTACTGGGGTTACAACACAGTGAAGTGTTTTATACTGGGGATACAACATAGTGAAGTGTTTTATACTGGGGTTACAACATAGTGAAGTGTTTTATACTGTACTGGGGTTACAACATAGTGAAGTGTTTTATACTGGGGTTACAACATAGTGAAGTGTTTTATACTGGGGTTACAACATAGTGAAGTGTTTTATACTGGGGTTACAACATAGTGAAGTGTTTTATACTGGGGTTACAACATAGTGAAGTGTTTTATACTGGGGATACAACATAGTGAAGTGTTTTATACTGGGGTTACAACATAGTGAAGTGTTTTATACTGGGGTTACAACATAGTGAAGTGTTTTATACTGGGGTTACAACATAGTGAAGTGTTTTATACTGTACTGGGGTTACAACATAGTGAAGTGTTTTATACTGGGGTTACAACATAGTGAAGTGTTTTATACTGGGGTTACAACATAGTGAAGTGTTTTATACTGTACTGGGGTTACAACATAGTGAAGTGTTTTATACTGGGGTTACAACATAGTGAAGTGTTTTATACTGGGGTTACAACATAGTGAAGTGTTTTATACTGGGGTTACAACACAGTGAAGTGTTTTATACTGGGGTTACAACACAGTGAAGTGTTTTATACTGGGGTTACAGCATAGTGAAGTGTTTTATACTGGGGTTACAACACAGTGAAGTGTTTTATACTGGGGTTACAACACAGTGAAGTGTTTTATACTGGGGTTACAACACAGTGAAGTGTTTTATACTGTACTGGGTTACAACACAGTGAAGTGTTTTATACTGTACTGGGTTACAACACAGTGAAGTGTTTTATACTGTACTGGGTTACAACACAGTGAAGTGTTTTATACTGGGGTTACAACACAGTGAAGTGTTTTATACTGGGGTTACAACATAGTGAAGTGTTTTATACTGGGGTTACAACATAGTGAAGTGTTTTATACTGGGGTTACAACATAGTGAAGTGTTTTATACTGTACTGGGGTTACAACATAGTGAAGTGTTTTATACTGTACTGGTGTTACAACATAGTGAAGTGTTTTATACTGGGGTTACAACACAGTGAAGTGTTTTATACTGGGGTTACAACATAGTGAAGTGTTTTATACTGGGGTTACAACATAGTGAAGTGTTTTATACTGTACTGGGGTTACAACATAGTGAAGTGTTTTATACTGGGGTTACAACATAGTGAAGTGTTTTATACTGGGGTTACAACATAGTGAAGTGTTTTATACTGTACTGGGGTTACAACATAGTGAAGTGTTTTATACTGGGGTTACAACACAGTGAAGTGTTTTATACTGGGGTTACAACATAGTGAAGTGTTTTATACTGTACTGGGGTTACAACATAGTGAAGTGTTTTATACTGTACTGGGGTTACAACATAGTGAAGTGTTTTATACTGGGGTTACAACATAGTGAAGTGTTTTATACTGTACTGGGGTTACAACATAGTGAAGTGTTTTATACTGTACTGGGGTTACAACATAGTGAAGTGTTTTATACTGGGGTTACAACATAGTGAAGTGTTTTATACTGGGGTTACAACACAGTGAAGTGTTTTATACTGGGGTTACAACACAGTGAAGTGTTTTATACTGGGGTTACAACACAGTGAAGTGTTTTATACTGGGGTTACAGCATAGTGAAGTGTTTTATACTGGGGTTACAACACAGTGAAGTGTTTTATACTGGGGTTACAACACAGTGAAGTGTTTTATACTGTACTGGGTTACAACACAGTGAAGTGTTTTATACTGTACTGGGTTACAACACAGTGAAGTGTTTTATACTGGGGTTACAACACAGTGAAGTGTTTTATACTGGGGTTACAACACAGTGAAGTGTTTTATACTGGGGTTACAACACAGTGAAGTGTTTTATACTGGGGTTACAACATAGTGAAGTGTTTTATACTGGGGTTACAACATAGTGAAGTGTTTTATACTGGGGTTACAACATAGTGAAGTGTTTTATACTGTACTGGGGTTACAACATAGTGAAGTGTTTTATACTGTACTGGTGTTACAACACAGTGAAGTGTTTTATACTGGGGTTACAACACAGTGAAGTGTTTTATACTGGGGTTACAACATAGTGAAGTGTTTTATACTGTACTGGGGATTACAACATAGTGAAGTGTTTTATACTGGGGTTACAACATAGTGAAGTGCTTTATACTGGGGTTACAACATAGTGAAGTGTTTTATACTGGGGTTACAACACAGTGAAGTGTTTTATACTGGGGTTACAACACAGTGAAGTGTTTTATACTGGGGTTACAACACAGTGAAGTGTTTTATACTGGGGTTACAACACAGTGAAGTGTTTTATACTGGGGTTACAACACAGTGAAGTGTTTTATACTGGGGTTACAACACAGTGAAGTGTTTTATACTGGGGTTACAACACAGTGAAGTGTTTTATACTGGGGTTACAACACAGTGAAGTGTTTTATACTGGGGTTACAACACAGTGAAGTGTTTTATACTGTACTGGGTTACAACACAGTGAAGTGTTTTATACTGTACTGGGTTACAACACAGTGAAGTGTTTTATACTGTACTGGGTTACAACACAGTGAAGTGTTTTATACTGTACTGGGGTTACAACACAGTGAAGTGTTTTATACTGGGGTTACAACACAGTGAAGTGTTTTATACTGGGGTTACAACACAGTGAAGTGTTTTATACTGGGGTTACAACATAGTGAAGTGTTTTATACTGGGGTTACAACACAGTGAAGTGTTTTATACTGGGGTTACAACACAGTGAAGTGTTTTATACTGTACTGGGGTTACAACACAGTGAAGTGTTTTATACTGGGGATACAACATAGTGAAGTGTTTTATACTGGGGTTACAACGTAGTGAAGTGTTTTATACTGTACTGGGGATACAACATAGTGAAGTGTTTTATACTGGGGTTACAACATAGTGAAGTGTTTTATACTGTACTGGGGTTACAACATAGTGAAGTGTTTTATACTGGGGTTACAACACAGTGAAGTGTTTTATACTGTACTGGGGATACAACATAGTGAAGTGTTTTATACTGGGGTTACAACATAGTGAAGTGTTTTATACTGGGGATACAACATAGTGAAGTGTTTTATACTGGGGTTACAACATAGTGAAGTGTTTTATACTGGGGTTACAACATAGTGAAGTGTTTTATACTGGGGTTACAACATAGTGAAGTGTTTTATACTGGGGTTACAACATAGTGAAGTGTTTTATACTGGGGTTACAACATAGTGAAGTGTTTTATACTGGGGTTACAACATAGTGAAGTGTTTTATACTGGGGTTACAACACAGTGAAGTGTTTTATACTGGGGTTACAACACAGTGAAGTGTTTTATACTGGGGTTACAACACAGTGAAGTGCTTTATACTGGGGTTACAACACAGTGAAGTGTTTTATACTGGGGTTACAACACAGTGAAGTGTTTTATACTGTACTGGGGTTACAACATAGTGAAGTGTTTTATACTGGGGTTACAACATAGTGAAGTGTTTTATACTGGGGTTACAACATAGTGAAGTGTTTTATACTGGGGTTACAACATAGTGAAGTGTTTGACTGATTTATTTGATACTCTAATAATCAGATATTGAGGCCTTCAGATTTGATATATTGGCTGATAGAGGTTTTGTATCAGGCTAAGTGTGTGTATAATGTTTGACTGTACTATTGTCCCCCCCAGGTCCCTGCTGGTAAGTCAGTGAAGGTCAAGTTCAGTACCTTCCTGTTATCAGAGCTGGGTCAGGAGAACACAAAGGACTGTAACAAGGACTATGTAGAGATCAACAACAAGAGGTGAGATGTTTGAGAAGCACTTCCCCCTGCTGTATTACCTCACACTGCACCTCCCCTTTCCCTCACCCTCCTTCCAGACAGGACAATGGCAACAACAAACAAACCAAGATATACACACACAGCATGATCAGCTAGCTTAATGTGAATTGTAATAATCTAGCTAGCCAGCTGGTTTAACAGGCAAAAACCACCTAAAATGAATGTTATGCAAGGTACCTGCCTCCAGAAATAATTCAGACCCCTTTTCAAATGTTGTGTTAAAGTCTGAATTTAAAATTGATTCAATTGTGATTTTTGTCACAATACCTCATCATGTCGAAGTGGAAGTGTGTTTTAACAAACGTTTTACTGGTTTGAGTCAGTAAGTATTCACCCCCTTTGCTATGGCAAAAGCCTGAATAAGTTCAGGAGTAAAAATCAACTCAGGTTGCATGGACTCACTGTGTGTGCAATAATAGTGTTTAACATGATTTTTTTGAATGACTACCTCGTCTCTGTACCCCACACACACATATAATTATCTGTAAAGTCCCTCAGTCGAGCAGTGAATTTCAAATAGATATTCAACCACAAAGACCAGGGAGGTTCCAATGCCTCACAAAGAAGGGCACCTATTGGTAGATGGGTAAAACATTTTGGTAGTTAGGAGCTTTATGGGCCTGGTTCCTCGGCAACTGGCCTACATTATGGGCCTGGTTCCTCGGCAACTGGCCTACATTATGGGCCTGGTTCCTCGGCAACTGGCCTGCTTTATGGGCCTGGTTCCTCGGCAACTGGCCTGCTTTATGGGCCTGGTTCCTCGGCAACTGGCCTGCTTTATGGGCCTGGTTCCTCGGCAACTGGCCTGCTTTATGGGCCTGGTTCCTCGGCAACTGGCCTGCTTTATGGGCCTGGTTCCTCGGCAACTGGCCTGCTTTATGGGCCTGGTTCCTCGGCAACTGGCCTGCTTTATGGGCCTGGTTCCCTTTCCATGACCCTCGGTCCCTTTCCATGTCCCTTTCCATGTCCCTTTCCATGTCCCTCGGTCCCTTTCCAAGTTCCTCTGTCCCTTTCCATGTCCCTTTCCATGTCCCTCGGTCCCTTTCCATGTCCCTCGGTCCCTTTACATGTCCCTCGGTCCCTTTACATGTCCCTTTCCATGTCCCTCGGTCCCTTTCCAAGTTCCTCGGTCCCTTTCCATGTCCCTTTCCATGTCCCTCGGTCCCTTTCCAGGTCCCTCGGTCACTTTCCATGTCCCTCGGTCCCTTTCCATGTCCCTTTCCATGTCCCTCGGCCCCTTTCCATGTCCCTTTCCATGTCCCTCGGCCCCTTTCCATGTCCCTTTCCAGGTCCCTCGGTCACTTTCCATGTCCCTTTCCATGTCCCTTTCCATGTCCCTTTCCATGTCCCTCGGTCCCTTTCCATGTCCCTCGGTCCCTTTCCATGTCCCTCGGTCCCTTTCCAGGTCCCTCGGTCCCTTTCCATGTCCCTTTCCATGTCCCTCGGTCCCTTTCCATGTCCCTTTCCATGTCCCTCGGTCCCTTTCCATGTCCCTTTCCAGGTCCCTCGGTCACTTTCCATGTCCCTTTCCATGTCCCTTTCCATGTCCCTTTCCATGTCCCTTTACATGTCCCTCGGTCCCTTTCCATGTCCCTCGGTCCCTTTCCATGTCCCTTTCCATGTCCCTCGGTCCCTTTCCATGTCCCTCGGTCCCTTTCCATGTCCCTCGGTCCCTTTACATGTCCCTCGGTCCCTTTACATGTCCCTTTCCATGTCCCTCGGTCCCTTTCCAAGTTCCTCGGTCCCTTTCCATGTCCCTTTCCATGTCCCTCGGTCCCTTTCCAGGTCCCTCGGTCACTTTCCATGTCCCTCGGTCCCTTTCCATGTCCCTTTCCATGTCCCTCGGTCCCTTTCCATGTCCCTTTCCATGTCCCTCGGTCCCTTTCCATGTCCCTTTCCAGGTCCCTCGGTCACTTTCCAGGTCCCTCGGTCACTTTCCATGTCCCTTTCCATGTCCCTTTCCATGTCCCTTTCCATGTCCCTCGGTCCCTTTCCATGTCCCTCGGTCCCTTTCCATGTCCCTCGGTCCCTTTCCAGGTCCCTCGGTCCCTTTCCATGTCCCTTTCCATGTCCCTCGGTCCCTTTCCATGTCCCTTTCCATGTCCCTCGGTCCCTTTCCATGTCCCTTTCCATGTCCCTCGGTCCCTTTCCATGTCCCTTTCCATGTCCCTTTACATGTCCCTCGGTCCCTTTCCATGTCCCTCGGTCCCTTTCCATGTCCCTCGGTCCCTTTCCATGTCCCTCGGTCCCTTTCCATGTCCCTTTCCATGTCCCTCGGTCCCTTTCCATGTCCCTTTCCATGTCCCTCGGTCCCTTTCCATGTCCCTTTCCAGGTCCCTCGGTCACTTTCCATGTCCCTTTCCATGTCCCTTTCCATGTCCCTTTCCATGTCCCTCGGTCCCTTTCCATGTCCCTCGGTCCCTTTCCATGTCCCTCGGTCCCTTTCCAGGTCCCTCGGTCACTTTCCATGTCCCTTTCCATGTCCCTTTCCATGTCCCTCGGTCCCTTTCCAAGTTCCTCGGTCCCTTTCCATGTCCCTTTCCATGTCCCTCGGTCCCTTTCCAGGTCCCTCGGTCACTTTCCATGTCCCTTTCCATGTCCCTTTCCATGTCCCTCGGTCCCTTTCCATGTCCCTCGGTCCCTTTCCATGTCCCTCGGTCCCTTTCCATGTTCCTCGGTCCCTTTCCATGTCCCTTTCCATGTCCCTCGGTCCCTTTCCATGTCCCTCGGTCCCTTTCCATGTCCCTTTCCATGTCCCTTTCCATGTCCCTTTTTACCCTTCCTTGACCCCCAACATATAGATTTCTTATACATGTAAAGTAATCACTAAAGTTTAACATGAATAAGTATATTTCAAGCTAGACTCCAACACAGGTATCGTGGAAAGTTGACCTCTTATTGTAACGTGTCTGTCTCAGGTATCGTGGAGAGTTGACCTCTTATTGTAACGTGTCTGTCTCAGGTATCATGGAGAGTTGACCTCTTATTGTAACGTGTCTGTATCAGGTATCGTGGAGAGTTGACCTCTTATTGTAACGTGTCTGTATCAGGTATCATGGAGAGTTGACCTCTTATTGTAACGTGTCTGTCTCAGGTATCGTGGAGAGTTGACCTCTTATTGTAACGTGTCTGTCTCAGGTATCGTGGAGAGTTGACCTCTTATTGTAACGTGTCTGTCTCAGGTATCATGGAGAGTTGACCTCTTATTGTAACGTGTCTGTCTCAGGTATCGTGGAGAGTTGACCTCTTATTGTAACGTGTCTGTCTCAGGTATCGTGGAGAGTTGACCTCTTATTGTAACGTGTCTGTATCAGGTATTGTGGAGAGTTGACCTCTTATTGTAACGTGTCTGTCTCAGGTATCATGGAGAGTTGACCTCTTATTGTACCGTGTCTGTATCAGGTATTGTGGAGAGTTGACCTCTTATTGTAACGTGTCTGTATCAGGTATCGTGGAGAGTTGACCTCTTATTGTAACGTGTCTGTATCAGGTATCGTGGAGAGTTGACCTCTTATTGTAACGTGTCTGTCTCAGGTATCGTGGAGAGTTGACCTCTTATTGTAACGTGTCTGTCTCAGGTATCATGGAGAGTTGACCTCTTATTGTAACGTGTCTGTCTCAGGTATCGTGGAGAGTTGACCTCTTATTGTAACGTGTCTGTCTCAGGTATCGTGGAGAGTTGACCTCTTATTGTAACGTGTCTGTATCAGGTATTGTGGAGAGTTGACCTCTTATTGTAACGTGTCTGTCTCAGGTATCATGGAGAGTTGACCTCTTATTGTACCGTGTCTGTATCAGGTATTGTGGAGAGTTGACCTCTTATTGTAACGTGTCTGTATCAGGTATCGTGGAGAGTTGACCTCTTATTGTAACGTGTCTGTATCAGGTATCGTGGAGAGTTGACCTCTTATTGTAACGTGTCTGTATCAGGTATCATGGAGAGTTGACCTCTTATTGTAACGTGTCTGTCTCAGGTATCGTGGAGAGTTGACCTCTTATTGTAACGTGTCTGTCTCCGGTATCGTGGAGAGTTGACCTCTTATTGTAACGTGTCTGTCTCAGGTATCGTGGAGAGTTGACCTCTTATTGTAACGTGTCTGTCTCAGGTATCGTGGAGAGTTGACCTCTTATTGTAACGTGTCTGTCTCAGGTATCGTGGAGAGTTGACCTCTTATTGTAACGTGTCTGTATCAGGTATTGTGGAGAGTTGACCTCTTATTGTAACGTGTCTGTCTCAGGTATCATGGAGAGTTGACCTCTTATTGTACCGTGTCTGTATCAGGTATTGTGGAGAGTTGACCTCTTATTGTAACGTGTCTGTCTCAGGTATCGTGGAGAGTTGACCTCTTATTGTAACGTGTCTGTCTCAGGTATTGTGGAGAACTTCCAACCAGTCCTGTTGTAACCAGTGACACTAACACCATGAAGGTAGTCTTTTACTCCGACGCCTCGTATGTCGACAGAGGATTCAGCGCCACGTACGAGACCTTCGAATCCACAGACCGTAAGTAGACATCTTGATTGTTCATCAAATCATATTAAGCACTTAAGCTCATTAAGCTCATTAGACAAGACAAGTGATGACCTGAGCATTCACTGACCTGTCCCTGGCCAGTCATATTGGAGAGATGTTAATGAACCGGCCAGTCATATTGGAGAGATGTTAATGAACCGGCCAGTCATATTGGAGAGATGTTAATGAACCGGCCAGTCATATTGGAGAGATGTTAATGAACCGGCCAGTCATATTGGAGAGATGTTAATGAACCGGCCAGTCATATTGGAGAGGTGTTAATGAACCGGCCAGTCATATTGGAGAGGTGTTAATGAACCGGCCAGTCATATTGGCCAGGTGTTAATGAACCGGCCAGTCATATTGGCCAGGTGTTAATGAACCGGCCAGTCATATTGGAGAGGTGTTAATGAACCGGCCAGTCATATTGGAGAGATGTTAATGAACCGGCCAGTCATATTGGCCAGGTGTTAATGAACCGCCAGTCATATTGGCCAGGTGTTAATGAACCGCCAGTCATATTGGCCAGGTGTTAATGAACCGGCCAGTCATATTGGCCAGGTGTTAATGAACCGCCAGTCTTATTGGCCAGGTGTTAATGAACCGCCAGTCATATTGGCCAGGTGTTAATGAACCGCCAGTCATATTGGCCAGGTGTTAATGAACCGCCAGTCATATTGGCCAGGTGTTAATGAACCGGCCAGTCATATTGGCCAGGTGTTAATGAACCGGCCAGTCATATTGGCCAGGTGTTAATGAACCGGCCAGTCATATTGGCCAGGTGTTAATGAACCGGCCAGTCATATTGGCCAGGTGTTAATGAACCGGCCAGTCATATTGGCCAGGTGTTAATGAACCGGCCAGTCATATTGCCAGGTGTTAATGAACCGGGCAGTCATATTGGCCAGGTGTTAATGAACCGGCCAGTCATATTGGCCAGGTGTTAATGAACCGGCCAGTCATATTGGCCAGGTGTTAATGAACCGGCCAGTCATATTGGCCAGGTGTTAATGAACCGGCCAGTCATATTGGCCAGGTGTTAATGAACCGGCCAGTCATATTGGCCAGGTGTTAATGAACCAGCCAGGTGTTAATGAACCGGCCAGTCATATTGGAGAGGTGTTAATGAACCGGCCAGTCATATTGGCCAGGTGTTAATGAACCAGCCAGGTGTTAATGAACCAGCCAGTCATATTGGCCAGGTGATAATGAACCAGCCAGTCATATTGGCCAGGTGTTAATGAACCAGCCAGGTGTTAATGAACCAGCCAGTCATATTGGCCAGGTGATAATGAACCAGCCAGTCATATTGGCCAGGTGTTCATGAGGTGAGCCTCAGTGCAGCATATTGTTTTTCCTTTAGCTGACTCCTCCCCCTCCTTTCTTTCCACCCCCAGCCTGTCCTAACAAGTTTCAGTGCAACAACCAGCGTTGTGTCAACACACAACTGATGTGTGACGGCTGGAACGACTGTGGAGATATGAGCGACGAGATGAACTGCAGTGAGTTCTAACAAACTTATTGATTTTTGTCTGGGGAAAACTTTAACGGATATTAGATGGATCAATACTAATGATTGATTGTTGTTTAACGTGTGTGTGTGTGTGTGTGCGCTCGCTCGCAGAGTGTGATTCCACTCAGATCAGCTGTAAGAACGGCCTGTGTAAGCCCCAGTTCTGGGAGTGTGATGGAGTGAACGACTGTGGAGATGACACCGATGAGCAGAACTGTGGTAGGTTTCACAGGGCTGATGCCTCAGGCCTGCTGACAGATGGAACAGAACTCACTCCCTGTTTCCACTTCACACATTCAGTTACTTTCAGGTGCAGTGGAGCAAAAAGTAAAGCTGTGATTGAAAGATAGAGATATATATATCTATCTCTATCTCTATATATCTATATATATATCTCTATATATCTCTATCTCTATATATCTATATATATATCTCTATATATCTCTATCTCTATATATCTATATATATATCTCTATATATCTCTATCTCTATATATCTATATATATATCTCTATCTCTATCTCTATATATTTATATCTATATATATATCTCTATCTCTATATATCTATATATATATCTCTATATATCTCTATCTCTATATATCTATATATATATCTCTCTATATCTCTATATATCTATATATATATCTCTATATATCTCTATCTCTATATATCTATATATATATCTCTATATATCTCTCTATCTCTATCTCTATATATCTATATATATATCTCTATATATCTCTATCTCTATATATCTATATATATATCTCTCTATATCTCTATCTCTATATATCTATATATATATCTCTATATATCTCTATCTCTATCTCTATATATCTATATATATATCTCTATATATCTCTATCTCTCTATCTCTATCTCTATATATCTATATATATATCTCTATATATCTCTATCTCTATATATCTATATATATATCTCTATATATCTCTATCTCTCTATCTCTATATATCTATATATATATCTCTATCTCTCTATCTCTATATATCTATATATATATCTCTATATATCTCTATCTCTATATATCTATATATATATCTCTATATATCTCTATCTCTATCTCTCTATCTCTATATATCTATATATATATCTCTATATATCTCTATCTCTATATATCTCTCTATATCTCTATCTCTATATATCTATATATATATCTCTATATATCTCTATCTCTATATATCTATATATATATCTCTATATATCTCTATCTCTATATATCTCTATATATATATCTCTATATATCTCTATCTCTCTATCTCTATATATCTATATATATATCTCTATATATCTCTATCTCTATCTCTATATATCTATATATATATCTCTATATATCTCTATCTCTATCTCTATATATCTATATATATATATCTCTATATATAGATATATATATATATCTAGATAGATGTATATATATATATATATCTATATCTATATATATATCTCTATATATATATATATCTATATCCAGCGTGTTTTATCATGTCTCCTCAGGTGCTTGTAAAGCGGGGGAGCTGACATGTCAGAACGGAAAGTGTGTGTCGGAGAAGAAACGCTGTGACGAGAAGGATGACTGTGGCGACGGGTCAGACGAGAGCGACTGTGGACGAAGTGAGGAGACCTTTCTCTCCATCGATCAGAATGGTTTTACAGGTGGATGCAGCCTGAGAACGGATCGGCTGTGTTTCACGGAGCGTATCAGTTCTCTCTTTTTAATCGCAGTAATATACCCGCGTTGTTGAGGAAGAGCTCGTAAGCATTTAAAAGTACTGTTGTTTTTACACCTGCTGTATCCTGTGCACGTCACGAATTAACACCGATTTTATTTTAAAGTTAATGGGGTTTTGACTCCACCTAGAAGCGAATGGGGTTTTGACTCCACCTAAAGCGAATGGGGTTCTGACTCCACCTAAAGTTAATGGGGTTCTGACTCCACCTAAAGTTAATGGGGTTCTGACTCCACCTAAAGTTAATTGGGTTCTGACTCCACCTAAAGTTAATTGGGTTCTGACTCCACCTAAAGTTAATTGGGTTCTGACTCCACCTAAAGTTAATTGGGTTCTGACTCCACCTAAAGTTAATTGGGTTCTGACTCCACCTAAAGTTAACTCCACCTAAAGGGGGGTTCTGACTCCACCTAAAGTTAATTGGGTTCTGACTCCACCTAAAGTTAATTGGGTTCTGACTCCACCTAATTGGGTTCTGACTCCACCTAAAGTTAATTGGGGTTCTGACTCCACCTAAAGTTAATGGGGTTCTGACTCCACCTAAAATGTTAATTGGGTTCTGACTCCACCTAAAGTTAATGGGGTTCTGACTCCACCTAAAGCGAATGGGGTTTTGACTGACTCCACCTAAAGGGTTTCGACTCCATTAATGGGGTTTTGACTCCACCTAAAGTTAATGGGGTTCTGACTCCACCTAGAAGTTAATGGGGTTTGACTCCACCTAAAGTTAATGGGGTTCTGACTCCACCTAAAGTTAATGGGGTTCTGACTCCACCTAGAAGGGGGTTCTGACTCCACCTAAAGTTAATGGGGTTCTGACTCCACCTACTCCACCTAAAGTTAATGGGGTTTTCCACCTAGAAGCGAATGGGGTTCTCCACCTAAAGTTAATGGGGTTCTGACTCCACCTAAAGTTAATGGGGTTTGACTCCACCTAAAGTTAATGGGGTTCTGACTCCACCTAAAGTTAATTGGGTTCTGACTCCACCTAAAGTTAATGGGGTTCTGACTCCACCTAGAAGCGAATGGGGTTCTGACTCCACCTAGAAGCGAATGGGGTTCTGACTCCACCTAGAAGCGAATGGGGTTCTGACTCCACCTAAAGTTAATGGGGTTCTGACTCCACCTAAAGTTAATGGGGTTCTGACTCCACCTAAAGTTAATGGGGTTCTGACTCCACCTAAAGTTAATGGGGTTCTGACTCCACCTAAAGTTAATGGGGTTCTGACTCCACCTAGAAGTTAATGGGGTTCTGACTCCACCTAAAGTTAAGTTAATGGGGGTTCTGACTCCACCTAAAGTGAATGGGGTTCTGACTCCACCTAAAGTGAATGGGGTTCTGACTCCACCTAAAGTGAATGGGGTTTGACTCCACCTGTTAATGGGGTTTGACTCCACCTAAAGCGAATGGGGTTCTGACTCCACCTAAAGTTAATGGGGTTCTGACTCCACCTAGAAGGGTTCTGACTCCACCTAAAGTTAATGGGGTTCTGACTCCACCTAAAGTTAATGGGGTTCTGACTCCACCTAGAAGCGAATGGGGTTTGACTCCACCTAAAGTTAATGGGGTTCTGACTCCACCTAAAGTTAATGGGGTTCCGACTCCACCTAAAGTTAATGGGGTTCCGACTCCACCTAAAGTTAATGGGGTTCCGACTCCACCTAGAAGTGAATGGGGTTCTGACTCCACCTAAAGTTAATGGGGTTCTGACTCCACCTAAAGTGAATGGGGTTCTGACTCCACCTAAAGTGAATGGGGTTTTGACTCCACCTAAAGTTAATGGGGTTTTGACTCCACCTAGAGTTCTGACTCCACCTGAAGTTTAATGGGGTTCTGACTCCACCTAAAGTTAATGGGGTTCTGACTCCACCTAAAAGTTAATGGGGTTCTGAACCTAAAGTTAATGGGTTCTGACTCCACCTAAAGTTAATGGGGTTCTGACTCCACCTAAAGTTAATGGGGTTCTGACTCCACCTAAAGTGAATGGGGTTCTGACTCCACCTAAAGTTAATGGGGTTCTGACTCCACCTAAAGTTAATGGGGTTCTGACTCCACCTAAAGTTAATGGGGTTCTGACTCCACCTAAAGTTAATGGGGTTCTGACTCCACCTAAAGTGAATGGGGTTCTGACTCCACCTAGAAGGGGTTCTGACTCCATGGGGTTTTGACTCCACCTAAAGTTAATGGGGTTTTGACTCCACCTAAAGTTAATGGGGTTCTGACTCCACCTAAAGTTAATTGGGTTCTGACTCCACCTAAAGTTAATGGGGTTCTGACTCCACCTAAAGTTAATGGGGTTCTGACTCCACCTAAAGTTAATGGGGTTCTGACTCCACCTAAAGTGAATGGGGTTCTGACTCCACCTAAAGTTAATGGGGTTTTGACTCCACCTAAATTTAATGGGGTTCTGACTCCACCTAAAGTGAATGGGGTTCTGACTCCACCTAAAGTTAATGGGGTTCTGACTCCACCTAAAGTTAATGGGGTTCTGACTCCACCTAAAGTGAATGGGGTTCTGACTCCACCTAAAGTTAATGGGGTTCTGACTCCACCTAGAAGCGAATGGGGTTCTGACTCCACCTAAAGTTAATGGGGTTTTGACTCCACCTAAAGTGAATGGGGTTCTGACTCCACCTAAAGTTAATGGGGTTCTGACTCCACCTAAAGTTAATGGGGTTCTGACTCCACCTAAAGTTAATGGGGTTCTGACTCCACCTAAAGTTAATGGGGTTCTGACTCACCTAAAGTGAATGGGGTTCTGACTCCACCTAAAGTTAATGGGGTTCTGACTCCACCTAAAGTTAATGGGGTTTTGACTCCACCTAAAGTTAATGGGGTTCAGACTCCACCTAAAGTTAATGGGGTTCAGACTCCACCTAAAGTTAATGGGGTTCTGACTCCACCTAAAGTTAATGGGGTTCTGACTCCACCTAGAAGCGAATGGGTTCTGACTCCACCTAAAGTTAATTTAATGGGGTTCTGACTCCACCTAGAAGCGAATGGGGTTCTGAATTAATGGGGTTCTGACTCCACCTAGAAGCGAATGGGGTTCTGACTCCACCTAAAGTTAATGGGGTTCTGACTCCACCTAAATTGAATGGGGTTCTGACTCCACCTAAAGTTGGGGTTCTGAATTGGGGTTCTGACTCCACCTAAAGTTAATGAGGTTCCTCCAAAAGTTAATTGGGTTCTGACTCCATCTAAAGTTAATGGGGTTCTGACTCCACCTAAAGTTAATGGGGTTCTGACTCACCTGACTCCACCTAAAGTTAATGGGGTTCTGACTCCACCTAAAGTTAATGGGGTTCTGACTCCACCTAAAGTTAATGGGGGTTCTGACTCCACCTAAAGTTAATTGGGTTCTGACTGACCACCTAAAGTTGGGGTTCTGACTCCAATGAATGGGGTTCTGACTCCACCTAAAGTTAATGGGGTTCTGACTCCACCTAAAGTTAATGGGGTTCTGACTCCACCTAGAAGCTGGGGTTCTGACACCTAGAAGCGAATGGGGGTTTGACTCCACCTAAAGTTAATGGGGTTCTGACTCCACCTAAAGACTCCACCTAAAGGGGTTCTAATGGGGTTCTGACTCCACCTAGAAGCGAAACTGGGGGTTCTGACTCCACCTAAAGTTAATGGGGTTCTGACTCCACCTAAAGTTAATGGGGTTCTGACTCCACCTAATGGGGTTCTGACTCCACCTAAAGTTAATGGGGTTCTGACTCCACCTAAAGTTAATGGGGTTCTGACTCCACCTAAAGTTAATGGGGTTCTGACTCCACCTAAAGTTAATGGGGTTTAATATGGTTCTGACTCCACCTAAAGTTTATGGGGTTCTGACTCCACCTTTTATGAAGGGGTTCTGACTCCACCTAAAGTTAATGGGGTTCTGACTCCAAAATGGGGTTCTGACTAATGGGGGTTCTGACTCCACCTAAAGTTAATGGGGTTCTGACTCCACCTAAAGTGGGGTTTGACTCCACCTAAAGTTAATGGGGTTCTGACTCCACCTAAAGTTAATGGGGTTCTGACTCCACCTGAAGTTAATGGGGTTCTGACTGACCACCTAGAAGCGAATGGGGTTTTGACTCCACCTAAAGTTAATGGGGTTTTGACTCCACCTAAAGTTAATGAGGTTCTGACTCCACCTAAAGTTAATGGGGGTTCTGACTCCACCTAGAAGTGAATGGGGTTCTGACTCCACCTAGAAGTGAATGGGGTTCTGACTCCACCTAAAGTTAATGGGGTTCTGACTGGGGTTCTGACTCCACCTAATGGGGTTCTGAACCTAGAAGCGAATGGGGTTTGACTTCTGACTCCACCTTGAAGCGTTAATGGGGTTCTGACTCCACCTAAAGGGGTTCTGAATGGGGGGTTCTGACTCCACCCCAAAGTGAATGGGGTTCTGACTCCACCTGGGGGGGTTTTGACTCCACCTAAAGTTAATGGGGTTTTGACTCCACCTAAAGTTAAGTTCTGAATGGGGTTCTGACTCCACCTAAAGTTAATGGGGTTCTGACTCCACCTAGAAGTGAATGGGGTTCTGACTCCACCTACTCCACCTAAAGTTAATGGGGTTCTGACTCCACCTAAAGTTAATGGGGTTCTGACTCCACCTGGGGTTCTGACTCCACCTAAAGTTAATGGGGTTCTGACTCCACCTAAAGTTAATGGGGTTCTGACTCCACCTAAAGTTAATGGGGTTCTGAATGGGGGTTCTCTGACTCCACCTTAATGGGGTTCTGAAGTTGAATGGGGGTTCTGACTCCACCTGAAGCGAATGGGGTTTGACTCCACCTAAAGTTAATGGGGTTCTGACTCCACCTAAAGTTAATGGGGGTTCTGACTCCACCTAAAGTTAATGGGGTTCTGACTCCACCTAAAGTTAATGGGGTTCTGACTCCACCTAAAGTGAATGGGTTCTGACTCCACCTAAAGTTAATGGGGTTCTGACTCCACCTAAAGTTAATGGGGTTAATGGGGGTTCTGACTCCACCTAAAGTTAATGGGGTTCTGACTCCACCTAAAGTTAATGGGGGTTCTGACTCCACCTAAAGTTAATAAAGTTAATGGGGTTCTGACTCCACCTAAAGTTAATGGGGTTCTGACTGGGGGTTCTGACTCCACCTAAAGTGAATGGGGTTCTGACTCCACCTCCACCTAAAGTTAATGGGGTTCAGAACCTAAAGTTAATGGGGTTCAGACTCCACCTAAAGTTAATGGGGTTCTGACTCCACCTAAATTGAATGGGGTTCTGACTCCACCTAAAGTTAATGGGGGTTTGACTCCACCTAAAGTTAATGGGGTTCTGACTCCACCTAAAGTTAATGGGGTTCTGACTCCACCTAAATGGGGTTCTGACTCCACCTAAAGTTAATGGGGTTCTGACTCCACCTAAATTTAATGGGGTTCTGACTCCACCTAAAGTTAATGGGGTTCTGACTCCACCTAAAGTGAATGGGGTTCTGAATGGGGGGGTTCTGACTCCACCTTTAATGAGGTTCTGAGTTAATGGGGTTCTGACTCCACCTAGAAGTGAATGGGGTTCTGACTCCACCTGGGGTTCTGACTCCACCTAAAGTTAATGGGGTTAATGGGGTTCTGACTCCACCTAAAGTTGAATGGGGTTCTGACTCCACCTAAAGGTGGGGTTCTGACTCCACCTAGAAGCGAATGGGGTTTTGACTCCACCTAAAGTTAATGAGGTTCTGACTCCACCTAAAGTTAATTGGGTTCTGACTCCATCTAAAGTTAATGGGGTTCTGACTCCACCTAGAAGTGAATGGGGTTCTGACTCCACCTAGAAGTGAATGGGGTTCTGACTCCACCTAAAGTTAATGGGGTTCTGACTTAATGGGGTTCTGACACCTAAAGTTAATGGGGTTCTGACTCCACCTGGGGGTTTGACTCCACCTAGTGGGGTTCTGACTCCACCTAAAGGGGGTTCTGACTCCACCTAAAGTTAATGGGGTTCTGACTCCACCTAAAGCGAATGGGGTTCTGACTCCACCTAAAGTTAATGGGGTTCTGACTCCAAATTTAATGGGGTTCTGACTCCACCTGAATGGGGTTCTGAACCTGTTAATGGGGTTTTGACTCCACCTAGAAGCGAATGGGGTTTTGACTCCACCTAAAGTTAATGGGGTTTTGACTCCACCTAAAGTTAATGGGGTTCTGACTCCACCTAAAGTTAATTGGGTTCTGACTCCACCTGGGGTTCTGACTCCACCTAAAGTTAATGGGGTTCTGAATGTTAATGGGGTTCTGACTCCACCTAAAGTTAATGGGGTTCTGACTCCACCTAAAGTTAATATGGTTCTGACTCCACCTAGAATATGGTTCTGAACCTGGGGTTCTGACTCCACCTAAAGCGAATGGGGGGTTCTGACTCCACCTAAAGTTAACCTGGGGTTCTGACTCCACCTAAAGTGAATGGGGTTCTGACTGGGGTGGGGTTCTGACTCCACCTAAAGCGAATTGGGGTTTGACTCCACCTAAAGTTAATGGGGTTCTGACTCCACCTAGAAGCGACTGGGGTTCTGACTCCACCTAAAGTTAATGGGGTTCTGACTCCACCTAAAGTTAATGGGGTTCTGACTCCACCTAAAGTGAATGGGGTTCTGACTCCACCTTGAAGCGAATGTGGTTCTGACTCCACCTTGAAGTGATTGGGGTTTAATGGGGTTCTGACTCCACCTAAAGTTAATGTGGTTTTGACTCCACCTAAAATGTTACTCCACCTAAAGTTAATGTGGTTTTGACTCCACCTAAAGTTAATATGGTTCTGACTCCACCTAAAGTGAATGTGGTATTTCTCTCCTCTCCCCAGTTATGAATAATGTGCAGTGTTCTGACTCCACCTATAAATGTGAGAACAACAAGTGTACCAACAAGGAGAACCCTGAGTGTGATGGAACACCTGACTGTGAGGACAAATCAGATGAGGCCAACTGTGGTAAGACACTCCCTCTGTCCCTTCAACACAACATGGTTCACACAATGATCAGTCATTATATTCTATGGTCCAATACACCATGGTTCACACAATGATCAGTCATTATATTCTATGGTCCAATACACCGTGGTTCACACAATGATCAGTCATTATATTCTATGGTCCAATACACCGTGGTTCACACAATGATCAGTCATTATATTCTATGGTCCAATACACCGTGGTTCACACAATGATCAGTCATTATATTCTATGGTACAATACACAATGATCAGTCATTATATTCTATGGTCCAATCACACAATGATCAGTCATTATATTCTATGGTCCAATGATCAGTCATTATATTCTATGGTCCAATACACCGTGGTTCACACAATGATCAGTCATTATATTCTATGGTCCAATACAACACCGTGGTTCACACAATGATCAGTCATTATATTCTATGGTCCATGGTTTATATTCTATGGTCCAATACAACATGGTTCACACAATGATCAGTCATTATATTCTATGGTACAATACACCGTGGTTCACACAATGATCAGTCATTATATTCTATGGTCCAATACACCGTGGTTCACACACAATGAGCTGTAACTGTTAACTACAGATTTATAAACATATTTTTACTTCTTATAACCCCCTTTCTAAATATCTGAATGTAAAATGTGTGATTGCCTAATGCATTAGTCTCAGTGTAGTAGTCTGTTGTTGACTAATACATTAGTCTCAGTGTAGGAGTCTGTTGTTGACTAATACATTTGTCTCAGTGTAGGAGTCTGTTGTTGACTAATACATTAGTCTCAGTGTAGGAGTCTGTTGTTGACTAATGCATTAGTCTCAGTGTAGGAGTCTGTTGTTGACTAATGCATTAGTCTCAGTGTAGGAGTCTGTTGTTGACTAATGCATTAGTCTCAGTGTAGGAGTCTGTTGTTGAGTAATGCATTAGTCTCTGTGTAGGAGTCTGTTGTTGACTAATACATTAGTCTCAGTGTAGGAGTCTGTTGTTGACTAATCCATTAGTCTCAGTGTAGGAGTCTGTTGTTGACTAATACATTAGTCTCAGTGTAGGAGTCTGTTGTTGACTAATACATTAGTCTCAGTGTAGGAGTCTGTTGTTGACTAATACATTAGTCTCAGTGTAGGAGTCTGTTGTTGACTAATACATTAGTCTCAGTGTAGTAGTCTGTTGTTGACTAATACATTAGTCTCAGTGTAGGAGTCTGTTGTTGACTAATGCATTAGTCTCAGTGTAGGAGTCTGTTGTTGACTAATACATTAGTCTCAGTGTAGGAGTCTGTTGTTGACTAATACATTAGTCTCAGTGTAGGAGTCTGTTGTTGACTAATACATTAGTCTCAGTGTAGGAGTCTGGTGTTGACTAATACATTAGTCTCTGTGTAGGAGTCTGGTGTTGACTAATACATTAGTCTCAGTGTAGGAGTCTGGTGTTGACTAATACATTAGTCTCAGTGTAGGAGTCTGTTGTTGACTAATACATTAGTCTCAGTGTAGGAGTCTGTTGTTGACTAATACATTAGTCTCAGTGTAGGAGTCTGTTGTTGACTAATACATTAGTCTCAGTGTAGGAGTCTGTTGTTGACTAATACATTAGTCTCGGTGTAGGAGTCTGTTGTTGACTAAGTAGTCTGTTGTTGACTACATTAGTCTCAGTGTAGGAGTCTGTTGTTGACTAATACATTAGTCTCAGTGTAGGAGTCTGGTTGTTGACTAATACATTAGTCTCAGTGTAGGAGTCTGTTGTTGACTAATACATTAGTCTCAGTGTAGGAGTCTGTTGTTGACTAATACATTAGTCTCAGTGTAGGAGTCTGTTGTTGACTAATACATTAGTCTCATGTGTAGGAGTCTGGTGTTGACTTAGTCTCTGTGTGAGTCTACTAATACATTAGTCTCAGTGTAGGAGTCTGGTGTTGACTAATACATTAGTCTCAGTGTAGGAGTCTGTTGTTGACTAATACATTAGTCTCAGTGTAGGAGTCTGTTGTTGACTAATGCATTAGTCTCTGTGTAGGAGTCTGTTGTTGACTAATGCATTAGTCTCTGTGTAGGAGTCTGTTGACTAATACATTAGTCTCAGTGTAGGAGTCTGTTGTTGACTAATACATTAGTCTCAGTGTAGGAGTCTGTTGACTAAAAGCTGATTTGTGTTGTTTCAGATTGTGGGCGGAGCCTGTTTAAAACTAGCCGTATCGTGGGTGGACAGGACGCAGAAGAAGGGGAGTTCCCGTGGCAGGTCAGCCTCCACATTAAGAACAGTGGTCACGTGTGTGGTGCTTCCATCATCAGCCAGCGCTGGCTGGTTACTGCTGCTCACTGTGTACAGGATGACGCCAAGACCAGGTACTTTCGGGTGATTCTCCCTGTGTGCGCCTGCCACCGTGTGGTGGTAGTGTGTTTACCCAGCTTAAAGTGTGTGTGTGTGTGTGTGTGTTCAGTCCAAACCAGGTGTGTCTCACCAGGTATTCCCAGCCAGGTGTATGGGAGGTGTGTGTGTTCAGTCCTAACCAGGTGTGTCTCTCCAGGTATTCCCAGCCAGGTGTATGGGAGGTGTGTGTGTTCAGTCCTAACCAGGTGTGTCTCTCCAGGTATTCCCAGCCAGGTGTATGGGAGGTGTGTGTTCAGTCCTAACCAGGTGTGTCTCTCCAGGTATTCCCAGCCAGGTGTATGGGAGGTGTGTGTGTTCAGTCCTAACCAGGTGTGTCTCCCCAGGTATTCCCAGCCAGGTGTATGGGAGGTGTGTGTGTTCAGTCCTAACCAGGTGTGTCTCTCCAGGTATTCCCAGCCAGGTGTATGGGAGGTGTGTGTGTTCAGTCCTAACCAGGTGTCTCTCCAGGTATTCCCAGCCAGGTGTATGGGAGGTGTGTGTGTTCAGTCCTAACCAGGTGTGTCTCTCCAGGGATTCCCAGCCAGGTGTATGGGAGGTGTGTGTGTTCAGTCCTAACCAGGTGTGTCTCTCCAGGTATTCCCAGCCAGGTGTATGGGAGGTGTGTGTGTTCAGTCCTAACCAGGTGTGTCTCTCCAGGTATTCCCAGCCAGGTGTATGGGAGGTGTGTGTGTTCAGTCCTAACCAGGTGTGTTTCTCCAGGTATTCCCAGCCAGGTGTATGTTCAGTCCTAACCAGGTGTGTCTCTCCAGGTATTCCCAGCCAGGTGTATGGGAGGTGTGTGTGTTCAGTCCTAACCAGGTGTGTTTCTCCAGGTATTCCCAGCCAGGTGTATGGGAGGTGTGTGTTCAGTCCTAACCAGGTGTGTCTCTCCAGGTATTCCCAGCCAGGTGTATGGGAGGTGTGTGTGTTCAGTCCTAACCAGGTGTGTCTCTCCAGGTATTCCCAGCCAGGTGTATGGGAGGTGTGTGTGTGTTCAGTCCTAACCAGGTGTGTCTCTCCAGGTATTCCCAGCCAGGTGTATGGGAGGTGTGTGTGTTCAGTCCTAACCAGGTGTGTCTCTCCAGGTATTCCCAGCCAGGTGTATGGGAGGTGTGTGTGTTCAGTCCTAACCAGGTGTGTCTCCCCAGGTATTCCCAGCCAGGTGTATGGGAGGTGTGTGTGTTCAGTCCCCAGGTATTCCCAGCCAGGTGTATGGGAGGTGTGTGTTTCAGTCCTAACCAGGTGTGTCTCTCCAGGTATTCCCAGCCAGGTGTATGGGAGGTGTGTGTTCAGTCCTAACCAGGCGTGTCTCTCCAGGTATTCCCAGCCAGGTGTATGGGAGGTGTGTGTTCAGTCCTAACCAGATGTGTCTCTCCAGGTATTCCCAGCCAGGTGTATGGGAGGTGTGTGTGTTCAGTCCTAACCAGGTGTGTCTCTCCAGGTATTCCCAGCCAGGTGTATGGGAGGCGTGTGTGTTCAGTCCTAACCAGGTGTGTCTCTCCAGGTATTCCCAGCCAGGTGTATGGGAGGTGTGTGTGTTCAGTCCTAACCAGGTGTGTCTCTCCAGGTATTCCCAGCCAGGTGTATGGGAGGTGTGTGTGTTCAGTCCTAACCAGGTGTGTCTCTCCAGGTATTCCCAGCCAGGTGTATGGGAGGTGTGTGTGTTCAGTCCTAACCAGGTGTGTCTCTCCAGGTATTCCCAGCCAGGTGTATGGGAGGTGTGTGTGTTCAGTCCTAACCAGGTGTGTCTCTCCAGGTATTCCCAGCCAGGTGTATGGGAGGTGTGTGTGTTCAGTCCTAACCAGGTGTGTCTCTCCAGGTATTCCCAGCCAGGTGTATGGGAGGTGTGTGTGTTCAGTCCTAACCAGGTGTGTCTCTCCAGGTATTCCCAGCCAGGTGTATGGGAGGTGTGTGTGTTCAGTCCTAACCAGGTGTTTCTCCAGGTATTCCCAGCCAGGTGTATGGGAGGTGTGTGTGTTCAGTCCTAACCAGGTGTGTTTCTCCAGGTATTCCCAGCCAGGTGTATGGGAGGTGTGTGTGTCAGTCCTAACCAGGTGTGTCTCTCCAGGTATTCCCAGCCAGGTGTATGGGAGGTGTGTGTGTTCAGTCCTAACCAGGTGTGTTTCTCCAGGTATTCCCAGCCAGGTGTATGGGAGGTGTGTGTGTTCAGTCCTAACCAGGTGTGTCTCCCAGGTATTCCCAGCCAGGTGTATGGGAGGTGTGTCAGTCCTAACCAGGTGTGTCCCCAGGTATTCCCAGCCAGGTGTATGGGAGGTGTGTGTGTTCAGTCCTAACCAGGTGTGTCTCTCCAGGTATTCCCAGCCAGGTGTATGGGAGGTGTGTGTGTTCAGTCCTAACCAGGTGTGTCTCTCCAGGTATTCCCAGCCAGGTGTATGGGAGGTGTGTGTGTTCAGTCCTAACCAGGTGTGTCTCCCCAGGTATTCCCAGCCAGGTGTATGGGAGGTGTGTGTGTTTCAGTCCTAACCAGGTGTGTCTCTCCAGGTATTCCCAGCCAGGTGTATGGGAGGTGTGTGTGTTCAGTCCTAACCAGGTGTGTCTCTCCAGGTATTCCCAGCCAGGTGTATGGGAGGTGTGTGTTCAGTCCTAACCAGGTGTGTCTCTCCAGGTATTCCCAGCCAGGTGTATGGGAGGTGTGAGTTCAGTCCTAACCAGGTGTGTCTCTCCAGGTATTCCCAGCCAGGTGTATGGGAGGTGTGTGTGTTCAGTCCTAACCAGGTGTGTCTCTCCAGGTATTCCCAGCCAGGTGTATGGGAGGTGTGTGTGTTCAGTCCTAACCAGGTGTGTCTCCAGGTATTCCCAGCCAGGTGTATGGGAGGTGTGTGTTCAGTCCTAACCAGGTGTGTCTCTCCAGGTATTCCCAGCCAGGTGTATGGGAGGTGTGTGTGTGTTCAGTCCTAACCAGGTGTGTCTCTCCAGGTATTCCCAGCCAGGTGTATGGGAGGTGTGTGTGTTCAGTCCTAACCAGGTGTGTCTCTCCAGGTATTCCCAGCCAGGTGTATGGGAGGTGTGTGTGTTCAGTCCTAACCAGGTGTGTCTCTCCAGGTATTCCCAGCCAGGTGTATGGGAGGTGTGTGTGTTTCAGTCCTAACCAGGCGTGTGTCTCCAGGTATTCCCAGCCAGGTGTATGGGAGGTGTGTGTGTGTTCAGTCCTAACCAGATGTGTCTCTCCAGGTATTCCCAGCCAGGTGTATGGGAGGTGTGTGTGTTCAGTCCTAACCAGGTGTGTCTCTCCAGGTATTCCCAGCCAGGTGTATGGGAGGTGTGTGTGTTCAGTCCTAACCAGGTGTGTCTCTCCAGGTATTCCCAGCCAGGTGTATGGGAGGTGTGTGTGTTCAGTCCTAACCAGGTGTGTCTCTCCAGGTATTCCCAGCCAGGTGTATGGGAGGTGTGTGTTCAGTCCTAACCAGGTGTGTCTCTCCAGGTATTCCCAGCCAGGTGTATGGGAGGTGTGTGTGTTCAGTCCTAACCAGGTGTGTCTCTCAGGTATTCCCAGCCAGGTGTATGGGAGGTGTGAGTTCAGGAACCAGATGTGTCTCTCCAGGTATTCCCAGCCAGGTGTATGGGAGGTGTGTGTTCAGTCCTAACCAGGTGTGTCTCTCTCCAGGTATTCCCAGCCAGGTGTATGGGAGGTGTGTGTGTTCAGTCCTAACCAGGTGTGTCTCTCCAGGTATTCCCAGCCAGGTGTATGGAGCTAGTGTGTGTTCAGTCCTGTGACCAGGTGTTCTCTGGTATTCATCAGCCAGGTGTATGGGAGGTCTGTGTGTTCACAACACACCAGTTGTGTCTCCCCAGGTATTCCTCAGTCTGGATCACAGGATGGGGCGCCAGTCCTACCAGGTGGAGGTGAGTGAGAATGTGGATGGGCTGTTTTCATTATACAGTATTAGTTATTAGAACCAGGTATTCCCAGCCATGTATGGGAGGTGTGTTTGTCCTGAGATGTGTTTCCATTATTCCCAGCCAGGTGTATGGGAGGTGTGTGTTCAGTCCTAACCAGGTGTTCCAGGTATTCCCAGCCAGGTGTATGGGAGGTGTGTAATCCTAACCAGGTGTGTCTCTCCAGGTATTCCCAGCCAGGTGTATGGGAGGTGTGTGTGTTCAGTCCTAAAGGTGTGTCTCTCCAGGTATTCCCAGCCAGGTGTATGCGTCCAGAAGTAACAGTAAGAACGTGTTAAGAGGAACCTGCGTCAGGTGATCTCCACCCGTACTACAATGCCGTCCTTCAGACAACGACCGCAGATGGAGCTCAGCCCTGTATCATTACATCAGACCCATCTGTCTGTACAACACACCTTCCCCAGGGTAACTCTGTGGATCACAGGATGGGGCACCTCACAGGATGAGTGAGAATGTGGATGGGCTCTGGTTTTCATTATACAGTATTAGTTATTAGAACTATATATACTGCATGATATTTGGTTTGTTACTGAGTAGTTTTAATTATTTAATAGCAATGTTATAATATGTTAAATTATAATGCTCCCATTTCCTGCAGGTAAGAACTAATGGTCATTGTATGTATGTATGTATGTTAGGCTCTGAGATCCGTCCTGCAGAAGATCCGATATCATCAACAGTACTGTGTATAATATGGGAGGACAGATCACAGGGCTCTGGTCAACAGTAGTACTGAGATAGGTACTGAACTCTCTGTCCCTATGATAATACAGCCCATAATATAGGGCTGCTCTGGTCAACAGTAGTGGTGAGATAGGATGATATATATATATATAACCACAGGGCTCTGGTCAACAGTAGTGCTGAGATAGGATGATATATATATATATATATAACACAGGGCTCTGGTCAACAGTAGTGCTGAGATAGGATGATATATATATATATAACACAGGGCTCTGGTCAACAGTAGTGCTGAGATAGGATGATGTATATATAAACACAGGGCTCTGGTCAACAGTAGTACTGAGATAGGATGATATATATAGAACCACAGGGCTCTGGTCAACAGTAGTGCTGAGATAGGATGATATATATAGAACCACAGGGCTCTGGTCAACAGTAGTGCTGAGATAGGATGATATATATAGAACCACAGGGCTCTGGTCAACAGTAGTACTGAGATAAGATGATATATATATATAACCACAGGGCTCTGGTCAACAGTAGTGCTGAGATAGGATGATATATATAAAACACAGGGCTCTGGTCAACAGTAGTACTGAGATAAGATGATATATATATATAAACACAGGGCTCTGGTCAACAGTAGTGCTGAGATAGGATGATGTATATATAAACCACAGGGCTCTGGTCAACAGTAGTGCTGAGATAAGATGATGTATATATAAACCACAGGGCTCTGGTCAACAGTAGTGCTGAGATAGGATGATATATATATAACACAGGGCTCTGGTCAACAGTAGTGCTGAGATAGGATGATATATATATATATAGAACCACAGGGCTCTGGTCAACAGTAGTACTGAGATAGGATGATGTATATATAACCACAGGGCTCTGGTCAACAGTAGTACTGAGATAGGATGATATATATATAACCACAGGGCTCTGGTCAACAGTAGTACTGAGATAGGATGATATATATATAACCATACACTTTCTCTCTCAGGGGGATTCTGGCGGGCCTCTGTCCAGTCCTGGTACTAGTCGTATGTTCCTGGCTGGAGTGGTGAGTTGGGGTGACGGCTGTGCCCGTAGGGACAAGCCTGGGATCTACAGCACCGTCACCAAGTTCAGGGGCTGGATCAAGGAGAAGACCGGCGTGTAACAGGACTCGGGGAAACGACTAGGAATGATGAGGACAACCGGCCGATGAACACGCCAGTACTGTACAGATTACTGGTTCGCCGGGACTCGCCCTCTACCCTCCTCCGCTCCCTTCCATTATCCAGGAGTGGTGAACTATTTTACACGCTTTGATCTCAGGCCTCACAATGCACTCCCTTTCATATCGATGGACTATGGACCGTTGGTTGGGTTTTCTCTGTTGAAAGGCAGATGCCTTAATGTCTAAATGTTTATTATAATGACTGGTGTCTGAATGTGTATTTTTGTTATGAGGAGGAATAGGTGGTTTTGTGGTGAAAGTGTTTTTAAGAATTGTAAATAATGTCAAATTTTGTGCGTTTTTAAAAAAAATTTTTTTTTAGCTATATTAGTTTTGCCCATTGCAATCAGTCATTTGGATTGGATACACACAACATTTTCTGGTACGTTTTGCATAGGTAGGATTTGGGCCATTTTTAAGGTGTAACTGTAGAAAAACTGTTACATGCGTGTACACAAGGAGACGATGTGTTCCGTTGCTTGTTTTGTCATTGGATTTGAATCGTTTCCCCATAGGTTTTGTTTTCTCGTCATCTTTTAGAACGGTCTCTTAAATGTGAATTCAGACTCTTTTACTTGTTGCCCTTGTACTCATGAAGGGGGTGGGGTTTGCATTCCAAATGGCGCCATATTCCCTATGAAGTGTACTACTTTTGACCAGGATCCATAAGGGCTCTGTTTTGTTAAAGGTGGTACACTATGTATGGAATGGGGTGCCATTTGGAACACAGGGCTCAAACAGACGGGATGGAGCTGGGGTCAGACGGGATGGAGCTGGGGTCAGACGGGATGGAGCTGGGGTCAGACGGGATGGAGCTGGGGTCACTATCTACTATGATTTGGTGTTTGACGCAATAGTTTTTTGTTGAAATACCAGGAAGTTCTGATGCGACATGATGATGAATAACTTTTATTTTTTTAAATGTGATTTATTCCTTGATGCTCTTCTTTTTTTTCTCCTCCCAACTTTATTTTTCATTTAATTTGGGTCCGACGTCAACGCCTTTACATCAGAATAAAGCTTCATTAGAGATCGTCTGTTCGGTTAGCATTGTGCATAGAAATACATTGATTTCACAACATCTTTTTTTGAGGACATGTACAAATGATCGAATTTAACTTAGAAATTAAAACATTATCCAGCATTTATCAAATCAACCACTTACTGTAATTGTTTTTTATATATAAGTGTTTAAAATAAATATGAACGACCAAACTTTTGTATTTTCTTCAGTATATTTTAATGGTTATTTTCTGATTACCCAGCCCAGCATTTGACCTCCCTGAAAATAAATATGAACGACCAAACTTTTCAAACTCTTCACTCTTCCTTCTGCAGATACACGTCCACTCTGTGGTTCTCCACTGCGGTAACACTCCGAGTCCTGTAAGATACCAGCCTGTGGGATGTAAATACACAAAAACAGCCTTGTTTTTTTTAAAGTCTCGTCGTCTCCCAGACATCACACAGACGACCCCGGGGGGGGGTCGGAAAGGGCTTTTGTGTTATTTTTTAGCAAATGGAAGGAGAGTTGAGTTTTCGTCTGTGTTATGTTGGTGTAGTGATGCCATTTACCCCTGGTGTCTGGGTAGTTGTGTAAGGACTAGATGACTGATGTGAATCCGTCTCTTCCTCCAGGCCAAGTACAGGAGGCGTTGAGAGTAGAAGTGAAGTGCTATGCTTCTGAACTTCTGAACAGTGTGACGTACGGAAACCACGAACTGGTGTATCTGATGAGACTCAAACTGCATCAGGGAAGGACTGGACACAATGGTCAACGGCACGTTAGAGTTGGCAAGACAATCACCGGATAAAGACATTAACTGCATTAGACCAGGGCCCTATGGGGATATATAGTACACAGCATTAGACCAGGGCCTATGGGTATATATAGTACACAGCATTAGACATCCAGGGCCCTAAATAGCACCCTGTTCCAGCATTATATAGTACACAGCATTAGACCAGGGCCCTATGGGGATATATAATACACAGCATTAGACCAGGGCCCTATGGGTATATATAATACACAGCATTAGACCAGGGCCCTATGGGGATATATATACACAGCATTAGACCAGGGCCCTACACAGCATTAGACCAGGGCCCTATGGGGATATATAATACACAGCATTAGACCAGGGCCCTATGGGGATATATAGATATGGGGATATATAATACACAGCATTAGACCAGGGCCCTTATGGGGATATATAATAGACACAGCATTAGACCAGGGCCCTATGGGGATATATAGTACACAGCATTAGACCACAGCATTAGACCAGGGCCCTATGGGGATATATAAGACCAGGGCCCTATGGGGATATATAGTACACAGCATTAGACCAGGGCCCTATGGGGATATATAGTACACAGCATTAGACCAGGGCCCTACACAGCATTAGACCAGGGCCAGGGGCCCTATGGGGGGCCCTATGGGGATATATATAGTACACAGCATTAGACCAGGGCCCTATGGGGATATATATATACACAGCATTAGACCAGGGCCCATTAGACCAGGGCCCACAGTATGGGGATATATAATACACAGCATTAGACCAGGGCCCTATGGGGATATATATAGTACACCATATAGGGAATAGGGTCCCATTTGAGATGCAGACATTTAATAAATGAAGAACCAGATGCTAGTGTCTCACCCGGACACCAACACGACAGGTGTTTTCCTGACGTCTCCCTTCAGCTGAATAAATAGCTGGGCTTCTAACGAGGTGTTTCCCTCCAGGTGCACCTCCAACAGGAACGGCGTCACTAGAAGGGCCATAAAGTGGGTTAACCAACTGTTCCTGTTCCTGCACTAGAGGAAGGAACGGTAACCGTGTGACACTGTCAGTGTGTGTCCTGAGTTTCTGACCGCAGAAAGGGTCCGTTGCTGTGATGTCCAGGACCGCGGTCAGGGGCTGGAAGGTGATTGGTCGATCTGGAGGCAGCCAGCTGATGTCGTAGCCTACAGGAGAGAAGAACCAATAGCTGATGGTGTCTTGATGATGAAAACAGCCAATCATCAACACCAGTTTCTTCATGTGTGAAAGACTCGTCTTTGTTCAGAGAGAGAAATGTGTGTCAGAGAGTTATGCTGTCTACATTATCTTGTCTCTTACCCAGCTGGTCTACATTATCTTGTCTCTTACCCAGCGGGTCTACATTATCTTGTCTCTTACCCAGCGGGTCTACATTATCTTGTCTCTTACCTAGATGGCCTACATTATCTTGTCTCTTACCCAATGGTCTGGTCTACATTATCTTGTCTCTTACCCAGCTGGTCTACATTATCTTGTCTCTTACATTATCTTGTCTCTTATCCCAGCTGGTCTACATTATTGTCTCTTACCCAGCTGGTCTCTACAGTACATTTTTGTCTCTTACCCAGCTGGTCTACATTATTTTGTCTCTTACCCAGCTGGTCTACATTATACATTTACATTTAAGTCATTTAGCAGACGCTCTTATCCAGAGCGACTTACATATTATCTTGTCTCTTACCCAGCTGGTCTACATTATCTTGTCTCTTACCTAGATGGTCTACATTATCTTGTCTCTTACCCAGCTGATCTACATTATCTTTTCTCTTACCTAGATGGTCTACATTATATTGTCTCTTAACCCAGCTGGTCTACATTATCTTGTCTCTTACCTAGATGGTCTACATTATCTTGTCTCTTACCTTGTCTCTGGGCTACATTATCTTGTCTCTTAACTTGTCCAGCTGGTCTACATTATCTTGTCTCTTACCCAGCGGGTCTACATTATCTTGTCTCTTACCCAGCTGGTCTACATTATTGTTAGTATAATTTAATTATGCCAATGTGCTTTTTAAAAAATGTTACCTTTATTTTACTAGGCAAGTCAGTTAAGAACAAATTTTTATTTTCAATGACGGCCTTGGAACAGTGGGTTAACTGCCTGTTCAGGGGCAGAACGACAGATTTGTACCTTGTCAGCTCGGGGATTCGAACTTGCAACCTTTCGGTTACTAGTCCAACACTCTAACCACTAGGCTACCCTGCCGCCCCCTTTCATCAATTGAAAGCCCTTAATCTATTTTATGAGAATTTGTAAGATTTCTTGTTTGCATAAAATAGACGCAGACCAGTCTTTAAATAATAGGTAATAGAATGTATTCTCGGAGCGCGCCGCCACTTAAACACGTACAGCAGTTTATATACAGATCATGAGGTCATTTCACTGCTTTAACAGAATCACCTCCTCTCGACCGGGACAAAGTAAGGTGAAAAGTTCATTCTAACTTACTAACACACTCCCAGATAACTTTTGACCCGTCAACATTATCGATCACCACTGAACTGACAGTTATAATTAACAGCAAACCTAGGAATGCACTCACTGCCTTATCTAAAAACCCCAGAGCTAAGTTTCAGTTGGGTAAAACATAGGCTAACGTCCTTAAAGTGCCTTGCGAAAGTATTCGGCCCCCTTGAACTTTGCGACCTTTTGCCACATTTCAGGCTTCAAACATAAAGATATAAAACTGTATTTTTTTGTGAAGAATCAACAACAAGTGGGACACAATCATGAAGTGGAACGACATTTATTGGATATTTCAAACTTTTTTAACAAATCAAAAACTGAAAAATTGGGCGTGCAAAAATATTCAGCCCCCTTAAGTTAATACTTTGTAGCGCCACCTTTTGCTGCGATTACAGCTGTAAGTCGCTTGGGGGATGTCTCTATCAGTTTTGCACATAGAGAGACTGAAATATATTCCCATTCCTCCTTGCAAAACAGCTCGAGCTCAGTGAGGTTGGATGGAGAGCATTTGTGAACAGCAGTTTTCAGTTCTTTCCACAGATTCTCGATTGGATTCAGGTCTGGACTTTGACTTGGCCATTCTAAAACCTGGATATGTTTATTTTTGAACCATTCCATTGTAGATTTTGCTTTATGTTTTGGATCATTGTCTTGTTGGAAGACAAATCTCTGTCCCAGTCTCAGGTCTTTTGCAGACTCCATCAGGTGTTCTTCCAGAATGGTCCTGTATTTGGCTCCATCCATCTTCCCATCAATTTTAACCATCTTCCCTGTCCCTGCTGAAGAAAAGCCTGCCCAAACCATGATGCTGCCACCACCATGTTTGACAGTGGAGATAGTGTGTTCAGGGTGATGAGCTGTGTTGCTTTTACGCCAAACATAACGTTTTGCATTGTTGCCAAAAAGTTCCATTTTGGTTTCATCTGACCAGAGCACCTTCTTCCACATGTTTGGTGTGTCTCCCAGGTGGCTTGTGGCAAACTTTAAACGACACTTTTTATGGATATCTTTAGGAAATGGCTTTCTTCTTGCCACTCTTCCATAAAGGCCAGATTTGTGCAATATACGACTGATTGTTGTCCTATGGACAGAGTCTCCCACCTCAGCTGTAGATCTCTGAAGTTCATCCAGAGTGATCATGGGCCTCTTGGCTGCATCTCTGATCAGTCTTCTCCTTGTATGAGCTGAAAGTTTAGAGGGACGGCCAGGTCTTGGTAGATTTACAGTGGTCTGATACTCCTTCCATTTCAATATTATCGCTTGCACAATGCTCCTTGGGATGTTTAAAGCTTGGGAAATCTTTTGTATCCAAATCCGGCTTTAAACTTCTTCACAACAGTATCTCGGACCTGCCTGGTGTGTTCCTTGTTCTTCATGATGCTCTCTGCGCTTTTAACGGACCTCTGAGACTATCACAGTGCAGGTGCATTTATACGGAGACTTGATTACACACAGGTGGATTGTATTTATCATCATTAGTCATTTAGGTCAACATTGGATCATTCAGAGATCCTCACTGAACTTCTGGAGAGAGTTTGCTGCACTGAAAGTAAAGGGGCTGAATAATTTTGCACGCCCAATTTTTCAGTTTTTGATTTGTTAAAAAAGTTTGAAATATCCAATAAATGTCGTTCCACTTCATGATTGTGTCCCACTTGTTGTTGATTCTTCACAAAAAAATACAGTTTTATATCTTTATGTTTGAAGCCTGAAATGTGGCAAAAGGTCGCAAAGTTCAAGGGGGCCGAATACTTTCGCAAGGCACTGTATGTGTTTCCACAGTCCACAACCCATTTGTTCCTGCCTAGTTGGAATGGTGTTCATTAACTTTTTATTACTCCTTGTCCTGTCACACAATCCCTTCTTATGAACTCATTCTGTCTATTACTTATAAAACAGAGTATAAGTTTACCTAGATACAATTATATTTAAAATGGGGATATTGTTTATTCATTTATCCATAATAAATCCATAATAAATTCAACAATTATCTTGTCTCTTACCCAGCTGGTCTACATTATCTTGTCTCTTACCCAGCTGGGGGCAGATGTTGAGGCAGGAAGGTGACAGTGTGTCTCTTACCCAGCTGAGGGCAGATGTTGAGGCCAGGGTGGTGACAGTGTGTACAGAGAGCCCTCTGGAAGTCCTCTACTCCCTGGCAGGGGAAGGCTGTGAGAGGGCAGGAGGACCGGATGGAGCTGATGAACAACCTATAGGCCCGTTGGTGACTGCACAGCAAGTACTGCTCCCCTGGAACACACCCACACGCACCTTGACCTTTATTGGGCTGAATCTTGTCCTGGAGGCAGAACTGAGCGGTCCACACTACATGGGATAGCTGCAAAGTCCAAAATGGCTATATGTCTTAACAATTATTGAAAGAAAAAAAATGTTTGTTTTTTTGTCTTAAAAGTTAGTGTGTTTTAAGGTTGAAAATCAGATTCTATGACTTTGTGACTGCAAGCTAGTGACTACCCTGCAGAACTGCCTCAAATGTATGAGTCATCCCAACCTCTGTGTTATAGTAGATAGCCTAAAGGACACAGCTTTTCCTGGTCAGGTCACATGGGCCCCAGGCATGATGTTTGTTATAATATTTTAGATGATAAAAAAATTTAAAAACCTGTCACACACTTTTCATGAGAGCCTGAGGACAACCAGGGAGATGATATCCTCTGCCGATGTAGAAATCAACATGACCCAACGGTCTGGAAACCCCCAGGGGAGCTACCGGCTCATTGGCTGAAAAATACACCAGGTAATGAACTTAGTGATTGGTTCAAAATGTCTAAATGAATCTACTATGCTATTCGGTGTAACTGCATGGTTTACGAGGTATGTGTTAGAGTTCCTCACGGTTGAAGTTGGTGTGAACCACGTCCACGTACTGGGCATCAGTGTGATCCAGAGACAGGCTGCTGTCTACCTCGGAAAACACTGGTGAGAACGGATCCAGGCCTGAGTTGGATCAGAACACATCATTTATTATTATTTTTTGGGCGGGCGGCAGGGTAGCCTAGTGGTTAGAGCGTTGGACTGGTAACCGAAAGGTTGCAAGTTCAAATCCCCGAGCTGACAAGGTACAAATCTGTCGTTCTGCCCCTGAACACGCAGTTAACCCACTGTTCCTAGGCCGTCATTGAAAATAAGAATTTGTTCTTGACTGACTTGCCTAGTAAAATAAAAAAAAAAAAAAAAAATTTAAAAGAACAAAACACTGAATTTGACCTGTCGGTTCATCTGAAAGTCAGAATAGACTGGTATCAGATGTGACCTATATTATGTCTCAGTACCTGTGATCCTGCCAATAGTTCCCTCCAAACAGGCCCCGGTCACACCAGCTACATGGGCCCCAACACCAAACCCTACCAGGTGGAACAGCTCTGGAGAAGAGCCCTGGTCCTCCTGAGGAATAAACATCAACATGGGGTGGCAGGGTAGCCTAGTTGTTAGAGCGTTGGACTAGTAACCGGAAGGTTGCAAGTTCAAATCCCTGATTTGACAAGGTACAAATCTGTTTTGCCCCTGAACAGGCAGTTAACCCACTGTTCCAAGGCTCTCATTGAAAATAAGACTGAATTGCTTCGTTAAATAAAGGTTAACATTTTTTTTACATATCTACTACACTGTAACACATTTACTCATGTTCAATTTGGGCCAGTTTCCCTGACCCAGTTAAAGCATATTACTGGACACCTTTTACACAGTGTGGAACATGTACCCACCAGTAGTGTCTGTGTACCCACCAGTAGTATCTGTGTACCCACCAGTAGTGTCTGTATGATCTGTGTACCCACCAGTAGTGTCTGTAGGTGTCCCACCAGTAGTGTCTGTATGGTCTGTGTACCCACCAGTAGGGTCTGTGTACCCACCAGTAGTGTCTGTATGGTCTGTGCCAGCCTCTCTCCCACCTGTCTGGCTCCTTCTGTGATCTCCTGCTCTGGGGGCAGCAGCCAATCAGCTACCAGGACATTAACCAGCCCTGCCTCTAACAGCTCCCCCGCCATCACCCTCACCCAGCTGGGCTGCAGCCTGGCTGGCCTCCTGCCTGGGACAATCACAACTGTGGGGCTGAGGGGCTCCAGGCCACAGGACCAGGGGCCAGTCCTGGGAAGCCTGGTGGAAGTGGAGGGAGGCCCTGGCCAGATGGGAGGCCTGAAGGAGGGAGATCTAAGGGGTAACCACAGGGACCCTGCTCAGAGGAGAAGCTGAGGAGCCTCACCAGAAGAGAGGGAGGGCTGAGACAGAGGAACTCAGAGCAGTGGGCATGTTGGTCCCCTGTGAGAAGAGAATATCTGTAAACATCAATCATGTTGTTAACATGTGACTACATTTTAGGTTATTGTGAGGACTTCTCCCCAGTAAATCATGATTAGACAGCCAGTAGTTTTGGAAAATGTGAGTTGACCTCTAATGTGCAGCTGAGCTAATCACGCAGTAATCGCCCCCCATAGTACCTGTGGCAGGACCAGACAGAAGACAGAAGGTCAGTAGAGACCAGACGACCAAGCTGCTGTCAGCTCCAGAGTTCTCCACACTTCCACCTGTTCTCTCCATTTCCCCAGCCACAATGCAAATCTCCCTACCTGCTATTCAGCCTTCTGTACTCTGACGATCTGATAAGCCTCAGTGGAGGTGGAGACTGGAATGCTTCTGATGAAAATACCGTAGAGAGCAGTAGAGCTTTTGTGAGCCAGCCCTTTCTTGATCAGTGCAGAGTGAAAATTCAACTACAAAGAATGCAGTTAAAGATGTTTCTAAAAATGAATAATTGCAACCGTAAAATGATCTGAATATTGCGTGTTTGCTATTACAGTGTTCACAAGAAACATAACATAAGAACCAGACATGGTTTGAGATTTAATTTAAAACATTTCCAATAAAGTATTTGATTTGTCAATGGCCAACTTGTTCTCAATTAGCCTACCTGGTTAAATAAAGGTGAAATAAAAAAATGTGAAAGAAATCAACTTCACCATGCGGAACTTAATACCCAATGGCAGCAGTTGTCGTCGGACAATAGTTCAGACGGACCGTCCTTATTATTGTTCCGCTGCTAACTTCATTTTTCTGTTGGCGCTGTCTTGAATATTGATCTGATGAAACACGAAATCATAACCTAGACGGATTACTAGATTGATTATGTGTATTTGGATTATTAAATAGACTAAACCAAGATAACCTTTAGCTATAGCTGGCTTACACATTATTTATCTTGAATGCAAATGAGTTGCTAGTTATTAGCCAACTACTCTACTAGCTAACTAACTCAGACTTCTATGTTAGAGACCCTTGACTATTGAGTGAGCGTCGAGCTAGTCTTAATGACTTACTAATCATCTGGTTGACTTGATGTCAGAGTCGTGAGTTTGTGTTATCTAAAGCTGTAACGTTAGAGATGTCAGAGAGGAGAAGAGACAGCCGTAGCTGGGACTGGGACAACCCTCAGTGCCGAGCTCAGATGGACCAAATCTTCTTCCGCCGGCATGACTACATCCAGAACGGAACCACGGAACACAAAGAGTTCTGGAACTTCTTCGACCGCTTCCAGAGGTTCAAAACCAGGAAGGACATGTCAGGGGGCAGCAGGAAGGAAGACATGGAGGAGGGCAGAGACAGGAAGAAGACTGTAGATCTGGGTCTGCCAAAAGAATATGACGCCCGCTATCGGATCAACGTGTCAGTTTGTACCAAAGACACAGAGGAGAGGCTGGAGACTGGGAGGTCTGATCAGAGACACAGACACAGCTCCTCAGGCCCAGGGAGTCAGGAGGTAGCTGATTGTCGCCTGGCTTTGCTGCACTTCCTGGACTTCAGCCAGAGGCAGAGCTTTGGGAAGCTGGCCAAGTTGAGGGCGGAGCAGAAAGCCCTTCCTATCTTTCAGTACCGGGACCGGATCGTGGAGTTGGTGCGGGCTAACCCGGTAGTAGTGGTGGCGGGGGATACAGGCTGTGGAAAGTCCACCCAGGTCCCCCAGTACCTCCTCTCCTCTGGGTTCAGTCACATAGCTTGCACTCAGCCTCGGCGGATTGCCTGTATCTCCCTCGCCAAGAGGGTCAGCTTCGAGAGTCTCAACCAGTACGGCTCCAAGGTAGGTAGTGGTGTAGTAAGAGGCTGTTTATTTACAGGCTTGAAAAATATAGTTTTTGGAATCACGCTTGGATAGGGATATCAAACAAATGTAATCATTTTCACACAATAGTAAGTGGGGGGGGGGTTCCATTGAAAAATGAAAAAATTCACAATATTGTACACAAAAAGACCAAATCAACACTCAGACATTTAGCAGAACTACAAGCAGATGAACCCAAACTGACAGACAACTGTGTTTTATCTGCAGGTTGGCTATCAGATCCGTTTCGAGGGGACCCGTACCCGTCAACCAAGCTGTTGTTCCTGACAGAGGGGTTACTACTGAGACAGATCCAGGCTGACGGGACCCTGGAGCAGTACCAGGTATTATAATATACAGTACCATGTAGTATAATATACAGTATACAGTACCATGTAGTATAATATATAGTACCAGGTAGTATAATATACAGTACCAGGTAGTATAATATACAGTACCAGGTAGTATAATATACAGTACCAGGTATTATAATATACAGTACCATGTAGTATAATATACAGTAACAGGTAATATAATACCAGGTACAGTACCAGGTAGTATAATATACAGTACCAGGTAGTATAATATACAGTACCAGGTAGTATAATATACAGTAACAGGTAATATAATATACAGTAACAGGTAATATAATATACAGTAACAGGTAATATAATATACAGTACCAGGTAGTATAATATACAGTACCAGGTAGTATAATATACAGTACCAGTAGTATACTATACTGTACCAGGTAGTATAATATACAGTAACAGGTAATATAATATACAGTACCAGGTAGTATAATATACAGTACCAGGTAGTATAATATACAGGTAGTATAATATACCCAGGTAGTATAATATACAGTACCAGGTAGTATAATATACAGTACCAGTCAAAAGTTCGGACACACCTACTCATTCAAGGGCTTTTCTTTATTTTTACTATTTTCTACATTGTAGAATAATAGTGAAAATATTAACACATATGTAGTAACCAAAAAAGTATTAAACAAATCAAAATATATTTTATATTTTAGATTCTTCAATGTAGCCACCCTTTGCCTTGATGACAGCTTTGCACACTCTTGGCATTCTCTCAACCGGCTTCATGAGTAGGTGTGTCCAAACTTTTGACTGGTACTGTATATCAGGTAATATAATATATAATACTGTATATACCAGGTAATATAATATATACCAGGTAATATAATATGTACCCGGTAATAAAATATATATATACTCGGTCATATAATATACAGTACCAGTCAAAAGTTTGGACACACCTACTCATTCAAGGGTTTTTCTATATTTGTACTATTTTCTACATTGTAGAATAATAGTGAAGACATCAAAAGTATGAAATAACACATATGGAATCATGTAGTAACCAAAAAAGTTTTAAATGAATCAAAATATATTGTATATTTTAGAAGTAGCCACCCTTTGCCATTCTCTCAACCAGAGTGCCTGGACACAGCCCTTAGCCACAGCCCTTAGCCACAGCCCTTAGCCACAGCCCTTAGCCACAGCCCTTAGCCACAGGCCTTAGCCACAGCCCTTAGCCACAGCCCTTAGCCGTATATTAACCATATACCTCGAACCCCCAAGGTTCCTTATTGCTATGATAAACTGGTTATCAACTAAATTAGACAAATTAATGTTTTGTTATACCCATGGTATACGGTCTGATATACCATGCCTGTCAGCCAATCAGCTTGAACCACCCAGTTTTGTAATATATACCAGGTAAATATAATACATATAAATATAAAATGTTCCGGATAATATACAGTGCCCTCTGATAGTATTCACAGCCCTTCCCTTTTCCCACATTTTCTACTTTACAGCCTTAAAATAGATTAAATATGTTTTTTTCTCATCAATCTACACACAACACCCCATAATGACCTAGCGATTACAGCCTCGAGTCTTCTTGGGTATGACACTACAAGCTTGGCACACCTGCATTTGGGGAGTTTCTCCTATTCTTCTCTGCAGATCTTCTCAACCTCTGTCAGGTTGGAGGGGGAGCGTCTCTGCACAGCTATTTTCAGGTCTCTCCAGAGATGTTCGATCGGGTTCAAGTCTGGGCTCTGGCTGGGCCACAAGACCATGCAGAGACTTGTCCCGAAGCCACTCCTGCATTGTCTTGGCTGTGTGCTTAGGAAGGTGAACCTTCACCCCAGTCTGAGGTCCTGAGCTCTCTGGAGCAGGTTTTCATCAAGGATCTGTCTGTACTTTGCCCCGTTCATCTTTCCCTCGATCCTGACTAGTCTCCCAGTCCCTGCCACTGAAAAACATCCCCACAACATGATGCTGCCACCACCATGCTTCACCGTATGGATGCCAGGTTTCCTCCAGACGTGATGCTTGGCATTCAAGCCAAATAGTTCAATCTTGGTTTCATCAGACCAGAGAATCTTTTTTCTCATGGTATGAGAGTCCTTTAGGTCCCTTTTGGCAAACTATAAGCAGGCTGTCATGTGCCTTTTAATGAGGAGTGGCTTCCGTCTGGTCACTATACCATAAAGGCCTGATTGGTGGAGTGCTGCAGAGATGGTTGTCCTTCTGGAAGGTTCTCCCATCTCCACACAGGAACTCTGTCGGAGATAACATCAAGTTCTTGGTCACCTCCCTGACCAAGGCCCTTCTGCCCCGATTACTCAGTTTGGCCGGGCGACCAGCTCTAGGAAGAGGCTTGGTGGTTCCAAACTTCTTCCATTTCATAATGTTGGAGGCCACTATGTTCTTGGGGACCTTCTTTACCCTCTCTAATAAATACCGCTACAATGCTGCAGGTGGACACCAATCAAGTTGTAGAAACATCTCAAGGATGATCAATGGAAACAGGATACACCTGAGCTCAATTTTGAGTCTCATTGCAAAGGGTCTGAATACTTATGAAAATAAGGTATTCTTGTTTTGTTTGTTTTTTAAACACATTTTCAAAATATTCTGAAAACCTGGTTTCGCTTTGTCATTATGGGGTATTGTGATGTCATTATGGGGTATTGTGATGTCATTATGGGGTATTGTGATGTCATTATGGGGGGTATTGTGATGTCATTATGGGGTATTGTGATGTCATTATGGGGTATTGTGTGTAAATTGCTGAGGATTTGTATTTAATCAATTTTAGAATAAGGCTGTAACGTAAAAAAAAAAGGTTTTAAAGTCAAGGGGTCTGAATACTCTCTGAAGGAACTGTGTGTATGCCAGGTGGGTTACAGAACAGACAGATAACTTTACTCTCACTATATCTAGGCCTTTCTAGGGCTTTGTCCCATGGGCTTTCTAGGGCTGTGTCCCAATATAGGAATGTTCCACAGGGCTCTGGTCTAAAGTAGTGCACTATTTAGGGAATAGAGCTCTGGTCTATAGTAGTGCACTAATAGGGTTCTATAGGGAGCTCTGGTCTATATGTAGTGCACTATATAGGGAATAGGGCTCTGGTCTATAGTAGTGCACTATATAGGGAATAGGGCTCTGGTCTATAGTAGTACCACTATATAGGGAATAGGCTCTGGTCTAAAGTAGTGCACTATTTAGGGAATAGGGTTCTATAGGGCTCTGGTCTAATGTAGTGCACTATATAGGGAATAGGGCTCTGGTCTATAGTAGTGCACTATATAGGAATAGGGCTCTGGTCTATATAGTAGTGCCACTATATAGGTAATAGGCTCTGGTCTAAAGTAGTGCACTATATAGGGAATAGGGCCTGGTCTAAAGTAGTGCACTATATAGGGAATAGGGCTCTGGTCTAAAGTAGTGCACTATATAGGGAATAGGGCTCTGGTCTAAAGTAGTGTACTATATAGGGAATAGGGCTATGGTCTATAGTAGTGTACACATTTATTTACATTTGAGTCATTTAGGAATCCAGAGCTCTGGTTAATTTTTACTTTATTTAACCAGGCAAGTAGTTAAGAACACATTCTTATTTTCAATGAGGGAATAACTGCCTGGGGGCAGAACGACAGATTTGTACCTTGTCGGCTCGGGGGTTTGAACTCACAACCTTCCGTACTAGTCCAACGCACTATATGCCGCCCCTATAGGGAATAGGGCTCTGGTCTATAGTAGTGCACTATATAGGGGCTCTGGTCTATAGGATTCTGGATTCTGGTCTATAGTAGTGCACTATATAGGGAATATGGTTCCATTTGGGATGCACACTTGTTGTTCCATAACCTGTCCGTGTGTGGATCTTACCAACCTCCCTATTCCACCCAGGTGTTGATTGTTGACGAGGTGCATGAGCGACACCTCCACTGTGACTTCCTCCTTGGGGTCCTGCGCTCCCTCCTGGCCACCCGCCCGACCTCCGCTTGGTCCTCATGTCCGCCACCATCAACATAAAACTCTTCTCCAGCTACTTTAGTAATGCACCTGTACTGCAGGTACCGGGCAGGCTCTTCCCTATACAGGTGAGTGGACAAGAGATTTCAAACCCTCTCCTCTGGGACCCGTTTCATATTTTGGTCGTTGCCTGCAGGAACTCACCTGTTTCTCCTAGTCAAGGTGATTTAGTTGACAAGTGGAATCAGGTGTGCTCTGGAAAAGTTTAAAGAAAAGGACCGGCTGTGATAAAGCCTATTGTATAAATGTAGGAATCAGCACTTATATTGTATAGTTGAAGTCGGAAGTTTACATACACTTAGGTTGGAGTCATTAAAACTCGTTTTTTTCAACCATTCCACAAATTTATTTTTGGGAAGTCGGTTAGGACACTACTTTGTGCATGACACAAGTAATTTTTCCAACAATTGTTTACAGACAGATTATTTAATTTATAATTCACTTTATCACAATTCCAGTGGGTCAGAAGTTTACATACACTAAGATGACTGTTCATTTAAACAACTTGCAAAATTCCAGAAAATGATGTCATGGCTTTAGAAGATTCTGATATGATAATTGACATAATTTGAGTCAATTGGAGGTGTACCTGTGGATGTATTTCAAGGCCTACCTTCAAACTCAGTGCCTCTTTGCTTGACATCATGAGAAAATCAAAAGAAATCAGCCAAGACCTCAGAAAAAAAGTTGTGGACCTCCACAAGTCTGGTTCATCCTTGTGAGCAATTTCCAAATGACTGAAGGTACCAAGTTCATCTGTACAAACAATAGTATGCAAGTATAAACACCATGGGACCACGCAGCCGTCATACTGCTCAGGAAGGAGACATGTTCTGTCTTCTATAGATGAACGTACTTTGGTGAAAAGTGCAAATCAATCCCAGAACAACAGCAAAGGACCTTGTGAAGATGCTGGAGGAAACAGGTACAGAATTTTCTATATCCACAGTAAAACAACTCCTATATCGACATAACCTGAAAGGTCTCTCAGCAAGGAAGAAGCCACTGCTCCAAAACCACCATAAAAAAGACAGACTACGGTTTGCAACTGCACATGGGGACAAAGATCGTACTTTTGGAGAAATGTCCTCTGGTCTGATGAAACAAAAATAGAACTGTTTGGCCATAATGACCATTGTTATGTTTGGAGGAAAAAAGGGGGAGGCTTGCAAGCCGAAGAACAACATCCCAACCATGAAGCACGGGGTGGCAGCATCATGTTGTGGGGGTGCTTTGCTGCAGGAGGGACTGGTGGACTTCACAAAATAGATGGCGTCATGAGGCATGACATTTATGTGGATATATTGAAGCAACATCTGAAGACATCAGTCAGGAAGTTAAAGCTTGGTCACAAATGAGTCTTCCAAATGGACAATGACCCCAAGCATACTTCCAAAGTTGTGGCAAAATGGCTTAAGGACAACAAAGTCAAGTTATTGGAGTGGCCATCACAAAGCCCTTGACCTCAATCCTATAGAAAATGTGTTGGCAGAACTGAAAAAGCGTGTGTGAGCAAGGAGGCCTACAAACCTGACTCAGTTACACCAGCTCTGTCAAGAGGAATGGGCCAAAATTCACCCAACTTATTGTGGGAAGCTTGTGGAAGGCTACCAGAAAAGTTTGGCCCAAGTAAAACAATTTAAAGGCAATGCTACCAAATACTAATTGAGTGTATGTAAACTTCTGACCCACTGGGAATGTGATGAAAGAAATAAAAGCTGAAATAAATCATTCTCTCTACTATTATTCTGACATTTCACATTCTTAAAATAAAATGGTGATCATAACTGACCAAAGACATGGAATTTTTACTAGGATTAAATGTCAGGAATTGTGAAAAACTTGAGTTTAAATGTATTAGGCTAAGGTTTATGTAAACGTCCGACATCAACTCTAAGTCTAGCAAACTGGAGGTCTTATCTGTGGTTACAATGCTTTAGTGAGAGTCAAGCAAAGCATACATCCTTGCATTCATAGCTCCGTCTGTGGTTAGGCCTAACATGTCTCTAGTCCTGTTTTTCATTCTGTCAAACAAAGTGGCAGGGTCAGGCTGGTGAAATTAATGATTGGGCCGTTCAGTGACGGCTGTTATTTAATATATAGTAATGATTGGGCCGTTCAGTGACTGCTGTTATTTAATATATAGTAATGATTGGGCCGTTCAGTGACTGCTGTTATTTAATATATAGTAATGATTGGGCCGTTCAGTGACGGCTGTTATTTAATATATAGTAATGATTGGGCCGTTCAGTGACGGCTGTTATTTAATATATAGTAATGATTGGGCCGTGACTCAGTTAATATATAGAATGATTGGGCGTTCAGCTGTTATTTAATATATAGTAATGATTGGGCCGTTCAGTGACTGCTGTTATTTAATATATAGTTCAGTGACTGCTGTTATTTAATATATAGTAATGATTGGGCCGTTCAGTGACTGCTGTTATTTAATATATAGTAATGATTGGGCCGTTCAGTGACTGCTGTTATTTAATATATAGTAATGATTGGGCCGTTCAGTGACTGCTGTTATTTAATATATAGTAATGATTGGGCGTTCAGTGACTGCTGTTATTTAATATATAGTAATGATTGGGCCGTTCAGTGACGGCTGTTATTTAATATATAGTAATGATTGGGCCGTTCAGTGACTGCTGTTATTTAATATATAGTAATGATTGATTGGCCGTTCAGTGACGGCTGTTATTTAATATATAGTAATGATTGGGCCGTTCAGTGACAATATATAGTAATGATTGGGCTGTGACTGTTATTTAATATATAGTAATGATTGGGTGACTGCTGTTCAGTGACGGCTGTTATTTAATATATAGTAATGATTGGGCGTTCAGTGACTGCTGTTATTTAATATATAGTAATGATTGGGCCGTTCAGTGACTGCTGTTATTTAATATATAGTAATGATTGGGCCGTTCAGTGACGGCTGTTATTTAATATATAGTAATGATTGGGCCGTTCAGTGACGGCTGTTATTTAATATATAGTAATGATTGGGCCGTTCAGTGACTGCTGTTATTTAATATATAATGTAACTGCTGTTATTTAATATATAGTAATGATTGCCGTTCAGTGACTGCTGTTATTTAATATATATTAATGATTGGGCCGTTATTTAATATATAGTAATGATTGGGCAGTGACTGCTGTTATTTAATATATAGTAATGATTGGGCCGTTCAGTGACGGCTGTTATTTAATATATAGTAATGATTGGGCCGTTCAGTGACTGGCTGTTATTTAATATATAGTAATGATTGGGCCGTTCAGTGACTGCTGTTATTTAATATATAGTAATGATTGGGCCGTTCAGTGACTGCTGTTATTTAATATATAGTAATGATTGGGCCGTTCAGTGACGGCTGTTATTTAATATATAGTAATGATTGGGCCGTTCAGTGACTGCTGTTATTTAATATATAGTAATGATTGGGCCGTTCAGTGACGGCTGTTATTTAATATATAGTAATGATTGGGCCGTTCAGTGACTGCTGTTATTTAATATATAGTAATGATTGGGCCGTTCAGTGACGGCTGTTATTTAATATATAGTAATGATTGGGATTGGGCGTTCAGTGACTGCTGTTATTTAATATATAGTAATGATTGGGCCGTTCAGTGACTGCTGTTATTTAATATATAGTAATGATTGGGCCGTTCAGTGACTGCTGTTATTTAATATATAGTAATGATTGGGCCGTTCAGTGACGGCTGTTATTTAATATATAGTAATGATTGGGCCGTTCAGTGACGGCTGTTATTTAATATATAGTAATGATTGGGCCGTTCAGTGACGGCTGTTATTTAATATATAGTAATGATTGGGCCGTTCAGTGACGGCTGTTATTTAATATATAGTAATGATTGGGCCGTTCAGTGACTGCTGTTATTTAATATATAGTAATGATTGGGCCGTTCAGTGACTGCTGTTATTTAATATATAGTAATGATTGGGCCGTTCAGTGACGCTGTTATTTAATATATAGTAATGATTGGGCCGTTCAGTGACTGCTGTTATTTAATATATAGTAATGATTGGGCCGTTCAGTGACTGCTGTTATTTAATATATAGTAATGATTGGGCCGTTCAGTGACTGCTGTTATTTAATATATAGTAATGATTGGGCCGTTCAGTGACGGCTGTTATTTAATATATGGTAATGATTGGGCCGTTCAGTGACTGCTGTTATTTAATATATAGTAATGATTGGGCAGTGACTGGCTGTTATTTAATATATAGTAATGATTGGGCCGTTCAGTGACTGCTGTTATTTAATATATAGTAATGATTGGGCCGTTCAGTGACTGCTGTTATTTAATATATAGTAATGATTGGGCCGTTCAGTGACGGCTGTTATTTAATATATAGTAATGATTGGGCCTTCAGTATGTTATTTAGTAATGATTGGGCCGTTCAGTGACTGCTGTTATTTAATATATAGTAATGATTGGGCCGTTCAGTGACGGCTGTTATTTAATATATAGTAATGATTGGGCCGTTCAGTGACGCTGTTATTTAATATATAGTAATGATTGGGCCGTTGTTATTTAATATATAGTAATGATTGGGCCGTTCAGTGACTGCTGTTATTTAATATATAGTAATGATTGGGCGTTCTATTCCTTTTATAGTGCAGTGACTGCTGTTATTTAATATATAGTATTCTGTCTATATTCCTTTTATGTCTCTCTCTCTCTCTCTCTCTGTCTCTCTCTCTGTCTCTGTCTATTGACCAGAAGGATAATGGTGTTATTCTCTCTCTCTCTCTCTCTCTCTCTCTCTCTCTCTGTCTCTCTTTCTCTGTCTCTGTCTCTCTCTCTCTCTCTCTCTCTGTCTCTCTCTTTCTCTCTCTCTCTCTCTGTCTCTCTCTCTCTGTCTCTCTTTCTCTCTCTCTCTCTCTCTCTCTCTCTCTCTCTCTCTGTCTCTCTCTCTCTCTCTCTCTCTCTCTCTCTGTCTCTCTCTCTCTTTCTCTCTCTCTCTTTCTCTCTCTCTCTGTCTCGTCTGTCTGTCTTTCTGTCTCGTCTGTCTCTCTGTCTCGTCTGTCTGTCTGTCTGTCTGATGGGTAGGTGATCTACCAGCCCATCCCACAAGAGGAGCAGCCGTCCCGCTCTGAGAAGCTGGACCCCCGCCCATACCTCCGTGTGCTGCAGGGCATCGACCAACGCTACCCGCCCGAGGAGAGGGGCGACCTGCTGCTTTTCCTCAGCGGCGTGGCAGAGATATCTACCATCTTAGAGGCATGCCAGGCCTACGCAACACACACCAAGCGCTGGATCGTTCTGCCCCTCCACAGCACCCTGTCCCTGGTACAGCAGGATAAGGTACAGTACAGTAGGATGAGGTACAGTACAGTAGGATGAGGTACAGTACAGTAGGATGAGGTACAGTACAGTAGGATGAGGTACAGTACAGCAGGATGAGGTACAGTACAGTAGGATGAGGTACAGTACAGCAGGATGAGGTACAGTACAGCAGGATGAGGTACAGTAGGATGAGGTACAGTAGGATGAGGTACAGTAGAGTAGGATGAGGTACAGCACAGTAGGATGAGGTACAGTACAGCAGGATGAGGTACAGTACAGCAGGATGAGGTACAGTAGGATGAGGTACAGTAGGATGAGGTACAGTACAGCAGGATGAGGTACAGTAGGATGAGGTACAGTACAGTAGGATGAGGTACAGTACAGCAGGATGAGGTACAGTACAGCAGGATGAGGTACAGTAGGATGAGGTACAGTAGGATGAGGTACAGTAGAGTAGGATGAGGTACAGCACAGTAGGATGAGGTACAGCACAGTAGGATGAGGTACAGTACAGCAGGATGAAGTACAGTACAGTTGGATGAGGTACAGTAGCAGTAGGATGAGGTACAGTAGCAGTACAGTAGGATGAAGTACAGTACAGCAGGATGAAGTACAGTACAGTAGGATGAGGTACAGTAGCAGTAGGATGAGGTACAGTACAGTTGGATGAGGTACAGTAGCAGTTGGATGAGGTACAGTAGCAGTACAGCAGGATGAAGTACAGTACAGTAGGATGAGGTACAGTAGCAGTAGGATGAGGTACAGTAGCAGTAGGATGAGGTACAGTAGCAGTAGGATGAGGTACAGTAGCAGTAGGATGAGGTACAGTACAGTAGGATGAGGTACGGTACAGTAGGATGAGGTACAGTAGCAGTACAGTAGGATGAAGTACAGTACAGCAGGATGAAGTACAGTACAGTAGGATGAGGTACAGTAGCAGTAGGATGAGGTACAGTACAGTAGGATGAGGTACAGTAGCAGTAGGATGAGGTACAGTACAGTAGGATGAGGTACAGTACAGTAGGATGAGGTACAGTACAGCAGGATGAAGTACAGTAGAGTAGGATGAGGTACAGTAGCAGTAGGATGAGGTACAGTACAGTAGGATGAGGTACAGTACAGTAGGATGAGGTACAGTAGGATGAGGTACAGTAGGATGAGGTACAGTAGAGTAGGATGAGGTACAGCACAGTAGGATGAGGTACAGTAGCAGTACAGTAGGATGAGGTACAGTAGGATGAGGTACAGTAGCAGTACAGTAGGATGAGGTAGGATGAGGTACAGTACAGTAGGATGAGGTACAGTAGGATGAAGTAGCAGTACAGTAGGATGAAGTGTACAGTAGAGGTACAGTAGCAGTAGGATGAGGTACAGTACAGTAGGATGAGGTACGGTACAGTAGGATGAGGTACAGTACAGTAGGATGAGGTACAGTACAGCAGGATGAAGTACAGTACAGCAGGATGAGGTACAGTACAGTAGGATGAGGTACAGTAGCAGTAGGATGAGGTACAGTACAGTAGGATGAGGTACAGTAGGATGAGGTACAGTAGGATGAGGTACAGTAGAGTAGGATGAGGTACAGCACAGTAGGATGAGGTACAGCAGAGTAGGATGAGGTACAGTAGGATGAGGTACAGTACAGTAGGATGAGGTACAGTAGGATGAGGTACAGTAGGATGAGGTACAGTAGAGTAGGATGAGGTACAGCAGAGTAGGATGAGGTACAGTACAGTAGGATGAGGTACAGCAGAGTAGGATGAGGTACAGCACAGTAGGATGAGGTACAGCACAGTAGGATGAGGTACAGTAGGATGAGGTACAGTACAGTAGGATGAGGTACAGTACAGAAGGATGAGGTACAGTAGGATGAGGTACAGTACAGTAGGATGAGGTACAGTAGCAGTACAGCAGGATGAGGTATGAATCTGAGACAGTTCTAGGAGCAGGTCTAGGAGCAGGTCTAGGGGCAGGTCTAGGAGCAGGTCTAGGGGCAGGTCTAGGGGCAGGTCTAGGAGCAGGTCTAGGGGCAGGTCTATGGGCAGGTCTAGGGGCAGGTCTAGGGGCAGGTCTAGGAGCAGGTCTATGGGCAGGTCTAGGGGCAGGTCTAGGAGGCAGGTCTAGGGGCAGGTCTAGGGGCAGGTCTATGGGCAGGTCTAGGAGCAGGTCTAGGGGCAGGTCTAGGAGCAGGTCTATGGGCAGGTCTAGGGGCAGGTCTATGGGCAGGTCTATGGGCAGGTCTAGGGCAGGTCTAGGATGCAGGTCTATGGGGAGGTCTAGGGGCAGGTCTAGGATGCAGCAGTCTAGGGAGCAGGTCTGAGGGTACAGCAGGTCAGTAGGGATGAGGTCTATGAGCAGGTCTAGGAGCAGGTCTAGGATGCAGGTACAGTATGGGTACAGGTCTAGGGGAGGTCTAGGTAGCAGGTCTAGGGGCAGGTCGGTAGTAGGAGCAGGTCTAGGTAGGATGAGCAGGTCTAGGGGCAGGTCTAGGAGCAGGTCTAGGATGCAGGTCTTGGAGCAGGCCTGTGGGCTGGTCAGTAGGGGCAGGTCAGTAGGGGAGGTACAGGTCTAGGATGAGGTGGGCAGGATGAAGGAGCAGGTCTAGGGGCAGTAGCAGTAGGATGAGGTAGGAGCAGGTCTAGGTACAGTAGGCAGGTCTTGGAGCAGGTCTGTAGGCTGGTCTAGGGGCAGGTTTTGGGGCAGGTCTATGGGGCAGGTCTATGGGGCAGGTCTATGGAGCTGGTCTATGGGGCAGGTCTATGGGCAGGTCTAGGGGCAGGTCTAGGAGCAGGTCTATGGGCAGGTCTAGGGGCAGGTCTAGGGGCAGGTCTAGGGGCAGGTCTAGGAGCAGGTCTAGGGGCAGGTCTAGGAGCAGGTCTAGGAGCAGGTCTAGGGGCAGGTCTAGGAGCAGGTCTAGGGGCAGGTCTTGGAGCAGGCCTGTGGGCTGGTCTAGGGGCAGGTCTAGGGGCAGGTCTATGGGCAGGTCTAGGAGCAGGTCTAGGGGCAGGTCTAGGAGCAGGTCTAGGGGCAGGTCTTGGAGCAGGTCTGTGGGCTGGTCTAGGGGCAGGTTTTGGGGCAGGTCTATGGGGCAGGTCTATGGGGCAGGTCTATGGAGCTGGTCTATGGGGCAGGTTTTGGGGCAGGTCTGTGGGCTGGTCTAGGAGCAGGTCTAGGGGCAGATCTATGGAGCAGGTCTATGGGGCAGGTCTATGGAGCTGGTCTATGGGGCAGGTTTTGGGGCAGGTCTGTGGGCTGGTCTAGGAGCAGGTCTAGGGGCAGATCTATGGAACAGGTCTATGGGGCAGGTCTATGGAGCAGCATTAGGGGCAGGTCTAGGAGCAGGTCTATGGGGCAGATCTATGGAGCAGGTTTAGGGGCAGATCTATGGGCAGGTCTAGGAGCAGGTCTATGGGGCAGATCTATGGAGCAGGTCTATGGAGCAGGTTTAGGGGCAGATCTATGGGCAGGTCTAGGAGCAGGTCTATGGGGCAGATCTATGGAGCAGGTCTAGGGGCAGATCTATGGGCAGGTCTAGGAGCAGGTCTAGGAGCAGGTCTAGGGACAGGTTTATGGGTAGATCTATGGAGCAGGTCTATGGGTAGATCTATGGAGCAGGTCTAGGGGTAGATCTATGGGCAGGTCTAGGGGCAGATCTATGGGCAGGTCTAGGGGCAGGTCTATGGGCAGGTCTAGGAGCAGGTCTATGGGAAAGTCTATGGGAAGGTCTAGGGGCAGGTCTAGGAGCAGGTCTATGGGCAGGTCTAGGAGCAGGTCTAGGGGCAGGTCTAGGAGCAGGTCTAGGGGCAGGTCTAGGAGCAGGTCTAGGAGCAGGTCTAGGGGCAGGTCTTGGAGCAGGTCTGTGGGCTGGTCTAGGAGCAGGTCTAGGGGCAGATCTATGGAGCAGGTCTATGGGGCAGGTCTATGGAGCAGGTCTATGGGGCAGGTCTATGGAGCTGGTCTATGGGCAGGTCTAGGAGCAGGTCTATGGGCAGGTCTTGGAGCAGGTCTAGGGGCAGGTCTTGGAGCAGGTCTAGGGGCAGGTGAACTGTGTATCTCACCTGTTCAGCTTTAAAGTATTAATTAGGTCTGATGAGTATAAAAGTGTATGGCTTACAACAAGACGTTTAATCATCATGTTCCCATGGCATTGGGGCTGAAACATGGAACTGTGTATTATATGCTGTGCCTGTAGGTGTTTGACATCTCTCCTCCGGGAGTGAGGAAATGTATCATCTCTACCAACGTAGCAGAGACATCAGTCACCATCGACGGGGTGCGCTTCGTCGTCGACTCGGGTAAGACAACCCCAAGCACGACCCGGAACTGCCGAGTGTGCGCAGCGCTCCAAGACACTGCATCTCAGTGCAAGAGGCGTCACTACAGTGCCTGGTTTGAATCCCAGGCGGTACTACATACGGCCCGTGATTGGGAGTCCAATAGGGCGGCGCACAATAGGCCCAGCGTCGTCCGGGTTTGGTCCCTGGGGGGTAGGACCGTCGTTGTCAATGAGTTATTCTTAACGGACTAGTTTAAATAAAGGTTCAATAACAAAATAACCGCTGCTCAGTGGGACAGAGAGGAGCCTGGGTAATGTCATTGTTGTGTCTGTCTGCGGTGGGGGAAAAACAGACAAAAGCTTCTTTAAAAATCTCAAGCATGTTGCTCTGTGCCACTTTCAGAAATAGAACACAATGTATTACCTCTGAATGTGTCCTCAAGGCAAGGTGAAGGAGATGAGTTTTGACCCGAAGGCTAAGATGCAGCGTCTGCAGGAGTTCTGGATCAGTCGAGCCAGTTCTGAGCAGAGGAAAGGCCGGGCTGGGAGGACAGGACCTGGGGTGTGTTATCGGCTCTATTCTGAGTCCGACTACGAGGCTTTCGCACCTTACCCCGTCCCAGAGATACACAGGGTGGCCCTCGACTCTCTAGTACTACAGGTATCCTGACCCCTAACCTTTCACACCTTACCCCGTCCCAGAGATACACAGGGTGGCCCTCGACTCTCTAGTACTACAGGTATCCTGACCCCTAACCTTTCACACCTTACCCTGTCCCAGAGATACAAAGGGTGGCCCTCAACTCACTAGTACTACAGGTATCCTGACCCCTAACCTTTCACACCTTACCCTGTCCCAGAGATACACAGGGTGGCCCTCAACTCACTAGTACTACAGGTATCCTGACCCCTAACCTTTCACACCTTACCCTGTCCCAGAGATACACAGGGTGGCCCTCAACTCACTAGTACTACAGGTATCCTGACCCCTAACCTTTCGCACCTTACCCCGTCCCAGAGATACACAGGGTGGCCCTCGACTCTCTAGTACTACAGGTATCCTGACCCCTAACCTTTCACACCTTACCCTGTCCCAGAGATACACAGGGTGGCCCTCAACTCACTAGTACTACAGGTATCCTGACCCCTAACCTTTCACACCTTACCCTGTCCCAGAGATACACAGGGTGGCCCTCGACTCACTAGTACTACAGGTATCCTGACCCCTAACCTTTCACACCTTACCCTGTCCCAGAGATACACAGGGTGGCCCTCGACTCACTCGTATTACAGGTATCCTGACCCCTAACCTTTCACACCTTACCCCGTCCCAGAGATACACAGGGTGGCCCTCGACTCTCTAGTACTACAGGTATCCTGACCCCTAACCTTTCACACCTTACCCTGTCCCAGAGATACACAGGGTGGTACTAATTCATACTACAGGTACTGAACGACTGAAATCCCTCTTCACTGTTCTGGTTTTCTGTTCCCTGTAGTTACTTCCTGCCAAAAGACTGTTTCCTGTCCTTACAGATGAAGAGTATGAGTCTGGGAGACCCACGATCCTTTTTGTTCATCGACCCTCCTCCCGCGGCCAGTATCCAGACTGCAGTAACCTACCTCAGGGAACAGGGGGCGCTAGACGCTAGAGGAGATCTCACCTCTATCGGAAGCCTGCTGGCACAACTTCCTGTTGACGTGGTCATAGGTACGTCCCTCTGAAATAAGGAAGTATCCCAGTTGTGACTTCTGCGATCCTGTACTGTGCCCCCTGAATAGGGCCCTGAGGATTTCCTGATCACATGACCTGGGCAGACAAACCTCCAGGCCCTAGTTATATTCTATTTATTAACCACGAGCCCTAACCCCTAAATCTGTGCTCAAATACATTTATTTAAATACTTACAGTGGGGCAAAAAAGTATTTAGTCAGCCACCAATTGTGCAAGTTCTCCCACTTAAAAAGATGAGAGGCCTGTAATTTTCATCATAGGTACACTTCAACTATGACAGACAAAATGAGGGTAAAAAATCCAGAAAATCACATTGTAGGATTTTTAATGAATTTATTTGCAAATTATGGTGGAAAACTTGGTGGAGCTGGTCCTGACCCTTAACCCCTGACCTCTGTGTGTCTAGGTAAGATGCTGGTGCTGGGGTCAGTGTTTAACTTGGTGGAGCCGGTCCTGACGGTGGCTGCTGCCCTCAGTGTTCAGTCCCCATTTCTCCGCTCGGCCCAACACAACCCCGACTGTGCCACAGCACGCCAGCCCCTGCACTCCAACCAGGGAGACCCCTTCACCCTGCTCAACACCTTCAACGCCTGGGTGCAGGTCAGCCAATCAGGGCACAGAAAACATCTTTAGTCACCCTCTGTGCGAAGCCACTTACCTTACTTACGTCTTGTAATGGAGAATTTAAGATCACTAAATATTCCATTTAGAGTGATTGACATAATGTGTAGCATGTTAGTGTAGACACTCCAGTCATCAAACCTTCTCCTCCAGGTGAAGGGGGAGAGAGGAGGTGCCAGCAGGAAGTGGTGCAGGAGGAGAGGGCTGGAGGAACAGAGGCTTTATGAGATGGTCAACCTACGAAGACAGTTCAAGGTAGGACAGCCACGCCTGACATCAGTATGTAATACATCTGTTCCTGCCCCCCCCCTCTATGGTGTAACCCCCCCCATCTTCTCTATGGTATAACCCCCCCATCTTCCCTATGGTGTAACCCCCCCCCATCTTCTCTATAGTGTAAACCCCCCATCTTCTCTATGGTGTAAACCCCCCATCTTCTCTATGATGTAAACCCCCCATCTTCTCTATGGTGTAAACCCCCCACCTTCTCTATGGTGTTAAACCCCCCATCATCTCTATGGTATAACCCCCCATCTTCTCTATGGTATATCCCCCCCCCCATCTTCTCTATGGTGTAAACCCCCCCCCATCTTCTCTATGGTGTAAACCCCCCATCTTCTGTATGGTGTAAAACCCCCCCCCCATCTTCTCTATGGTGTAAACCCCCTCCCATCTTCTCTATGGTATATCCCCCCCCCATCTTCTCTATGGTGTAAACCCCCCCCATCTTCTCTATGGTGTAAACCCCCCCCCCCATCTTCTCTATGGTGTAAACCCCCTCTTCTGTATGGTGTAAACCCCCCCCCATCTTCTCTATGGTGTTAAACCCCCCATCTTCTCTATGGTGTAAACCCCCCCATCTTCTCTATGGTATAAACCCCCCATCTTCTCTACGGTATATCCCCCCCATCTTCTCTATGGTGTAAACCCCCCATCTTCTGTATGGTGTAACCCCCCATCTTCTCTATGGTGTAACCCCCCCCTAACTTCTCTATGAGTCGTTGTCGACATAGATTTCTAGAGACCACTACTTGAAAACAACCCGTTTCTGCATGGACATGGCATTATCACTCAAATATACAGAACACACGTGTGCTTAGTATTGGCACGGGTGTTGAGGGCCTGCATTCATTCTAACGCTTCGGTAGCCGAGACGCAACCCAGTCAGTCTTTTTGTTCTGTATCTATGGACACGACCCAGTCAGTCTTTTTGTTCTGTATCTATGGACACGACCCAGTCAGTCTTTTTGTTCTGTATCTATGGACACGACCCAGTCAGTCTTTTTGTTCTGTATCTATGGACACGACCCAGTCAGACTTTTTGTTCTGTATCTATGGCGACCCAGTCGTTCAGTCATTTTGTTCTGTATCAATGGACACGACCCAGTCGTTCAGTCTTTTTGTTGTGTATCAATGGACACAACCCAGTCAGTCATTTTGTTCTGTATCTATGGCGACCCAGTCGTTCAGTCATTTTGTTCTGTATCAATGGACACAACCCAGTTGTCTGTTATAAATGTTCCATTGCCAGAATGGCTGGTAATGTTCTTATCCCTTGCTTACTTGTTGCTTGCTAGCTAGGCAACTACGACGAACTTACAGTCACGTCAAATAGTGCAGCCAGAATAAAAGTATTTAAAAGTATTTAAAGCTGTTTGTTTAAGCTGTTTTCTGGTGACATTTATTTGGACACATCTAAAAACAATGAGCTAATGAGGCGCGATTTAGCTTGGAATAGAAAATGTGCTCTCTCGTCAGGACACTGTTGTTCAGAGGAGCTAGCCAACAACACAGCCAACAACACAGCCAACAACACAGCCAACAGCACATCCAACAACACAGCCAACAACACAGCCAACAACACAGCCAACAACACAGCCAACACAATCACTTCAAACTGAAGCTGGAAAGACTAAACTTGCTGCACTTAATAAAAAAAATGTTTTTTTAAATCTATTGAGATTTCTTTGTATATATCCATAAAAATGATGCCAACTGATTAATGATTTCGACTGGCTGAGAAACGCTGCCTGGCTGTTTGTCCCGACCCCCGACCCCTACACGTTCATTACTATGGGACACCTCATCAAATTTGAATAATGAAACAATGTTGCAAATGTCAGAGAAACAGACAGCAATATTTTATATAAATATCCGCTGTTAAACACTAAATGTTATCCTAAAAGAAATGTGAGAAAATGTCTAGATGCTTCTTTTTTTTATTTTATAGTGGAGATCAAGTTTATAAATTGCTGGGTTAGGGAGAGGGTAAATACGAATTAGTTTTTAACTGACTTGCCTAGTTAAATAAAAGTTTTTTTAAAGTAAATAAATAAATGCTTGCCTGGGCTGATGAGATGGTGATTGCTCAGATAAATCGGCAGTTTCACGTCATAGATTTAGCCAGTCGTAAATTGTGAAAATAACACCGGCTGGAATGCGCTTTTAATAACCAAAGTATGAATTTTCTTATGAAAATTTAAATATCAACGAAACACAAGTATTTCTACCGGCGTTCAAATTGTTTTCTTTGACAACTAAACGTGATTAGGGCGTCCATTCTGTACATGACCTTGGAAAAAATGAACTCCGCGACTCGGCTCGTTTCCGCTGCGTGGTTTATTATTTCTAAGGTAATGTTCACAACACCGGCATTTATCCCTCACGTGTTCCCCGCCTGGTGTGGCAACAGGAGCTGTTGCGTAGTCATGGTCTGTTGGAGGTGCTGGAGGAGAGGGCTCCCTCTGGTGGAGAGCGAGGACAGCGCAGGGAGAGGTTGACCGAGAGGAGGAAGCTTCATCAGCTGAAGAGAGAACATGACCTGGCAGAGGGGGGCAGGAGGAAGGTCCTGAGACTGGAGGAGGGACAGGATGGGGAGGGGGATTCGGGGTCGGACACAGAGCAGGGCGCCACGGGACGGGACGGGAAGGACAAGGATCAGACCGGTGGACACAACCTGGACATACAGGTGAGGATGATGTCACTATGGGCGGGAGCCATGGCAACAGACCAGTCGGTTACACTGTCAAATGACCGTAATTGATAAGATAAAAAGGGCTTCAATTATATTGTCTGTAGATTTATATGAATTGTCATCCTTACAAATTCGTATACCCCTTTTTTAGATTTATAAAACATATCTTTCTTGAACCCTCCCCTACAGGAAGTGAAGTTCAAGCTTCGCCACAACGTGTCAGAGCTCCAGGAAGCGGCGTCGGCCAGCCAGGACCTGTCGTCAAGGCAACAAGCCCTCCTGAAGCTGCTACTTTGTCGAGGCCTTTACCCCCAGCTGGCGTTGCCAGACGAACACAATGCTAACCGCAAGGACTCAGAACAGGTGTGTGTGTGTAGGTGTGAGGGTGTGTGAACAGGAGTGTGTGTGTGTAGGTGTGAGGGTGTGTGAACAGGAGTGTGTGTGTGTAGGTGTGAGCGTGTGTGAACAGGAGTGTGTGTGTGTGTAGGTGTGAGCGTGTGTGAACAGGAGTGTGTGTGTGTAGGTGTGAGCGTGTGTGAACAGGAGTGTGTGTGTAGGTGTGAGCGTGTGTGAACAGGAGTGTGTGTGTGTGTGTGTAGGTGTGAGCGTGTGTGAACAGGAGCGTGTGTGTACGGTGATAATGTCCCTGTCTCCTATAGGTGTTCCACACCCGTAACAAGCAAGGGGTAGTGATCCACCCCACCAGTGTGTTTGCCAGCGACCCAGAGGTGCTGCACGTCCCTGAGGAGGGGAACAGAGAGGGGCCAGACAAAGGGGAGAGCAGCAAACATCAGCTCCTCGCCTTCGTTACTCTACTTGAGACCAACAAGCCTTATGTATCCAACTGTGTCAGAGTGCCAGCCTTACAGGTCAGTACCGGGTCAGAGTCCCAGCCTTACAGGTCAGTACCGGGTCAGAGTCCCAGCCTTACAGGTCAGTACCGGGTCAGAGTGCCAGCCTTACAGGTCAGTACCGGGTCAGAGTCCCAGCCTTACAGGTCAGTACCGGGTCAGAGTCCCAGCCTTACAAGTCAGTACCGGGTCAGTACCGGGTCAGAGTCCCAGCCTTACGGGTCAGTACCGGGTCAGTACCGGGTCAGAGTCCCAGCCTTGCAGGTCAGTACCGGGTCAGTACCGGGTCAGAGTCCCAGCCTTACAGGTCAGTACCGGGTCAGTACCGGGTCAGTACCGGGTCAGAGTCCCAGCCTTACAGGTCAGTACCGGGTCAGTACCGGGTCAGAGTCCCAGCCTTACAGGTCAGTACCGGGTCAGAGTCCCAGCCTTACAGGTCAGTACCGGGTCAGTACCGGGTCAGAGTCCCAGCCTTACAGGTCAGTACCGGGTCAGAGTCCCAGCCTTACAGGTCAGTACCGGGTCAGTACCGGGTCAGAGTCCCAGCCTTACAGGTCAGTACCGGGTCAGTACCGGGTCAGAGTCCCAGCCTTACGGGTCAGTACCGGGTCAGAGTCCCAGCCTTACAGGTCAGTACCGGGTCAGTACCGGGTCAGTACCGGGTCAGTACCGGGTCAGAGTCCCAGCCTTACAGGTCAGTACCGGGTCAGTACCGGGTCAGAGTCCCAGCCTTACAGGTCAGTACCGGGTCAGTACCGGGTCAGACTCTCAGCTCGATGCCTGACAGAGATCCACCTCAGACTGACATGTTATCCGTGTCAGAGCTGGTTCCGGAACACAGCTCTTATGGTTCCTGTCTGCAGTGTTTCTCTCCTGACTGTCTGTCCGTGTCCCCTTCCAGGCCCTGTTGCTGGTAGCTAACTCCTTGGACAGTAATGCTGACTGTACCAGGCTGGTGGTGGATGGCTGGTTGGAGGTAGGACTGACAGGAGAGGGGGCTCTGAAGGTTCTGTCCACCTCCCTCACTCTCAGGGCCGACTGGGAGCGCCTCCTGTTAGCCCAGCTGGGACAGGGCACTCTGGGGGCCGGAGCGGGGAGCAGGGCCAAGGCTGGGAGGGGAGAGGGGCTGGGGGTACCTGGGCTCTCCCGTAAAGACCTGGAGAAACTCAGTGAAGGACTGGTCCGCTTCCTGCTATACACTGAGGTACAGGAACACCTAACCTTTAACGTTGAGGAAGACTACTTTATAATATGCTATATTTGTATTTTAACGGTGATCTTGGAACCACCCATCCCGGATCCGGGATAATTGTCATCAACTACGCTAATTAGCATAGCGCAACGGTCAAATAATCTTACTAGAAAATATTCATGAAATCACAAGTGAAATAGAGCGAAGCACAGCTTAGCCTTTTGTTAATCACCCTGTCGTCTCAGATTTTGAAATTATGCTTTACGGCGAAAACAATACAAGCGCTTGTGTAAGTTTATCGATATACTAGCAAAACATTATGTACACCTAGCGGCAGGTAACTTGGTCACGAAAATCAGAAAAGCAATCAAATTAATTGTTTACCTTTGATGAGCTTCGGATGTTTTCACTCACGAGACTCAGTTAGACAGCAAATGTTCCTTTTGTTCCATAAAGATATTTTTTTATATCCAAATACCTCCGTTAGTTTGGTGTGTTATGCCTAGGAATCCACCGGAAATAGCAGTCACGACAAAGCAGACAAAAATTACAAATTATATCCATAATATCGACAGAAACATGGCAAACGTTTTTTATAATCAATCCTCAAGGTGTTTTTCAAATATCTATTCGATAATATATCAACCGGGACAGTTGGCTTTTCATAAAGACCGGGAGGAAAAATGGCTACCTCTCTGTTTAGAGCAAAAATCACACTGAGAGCCCCCACCTGACCACTTACACAATGTAGATGTTTACGCTCATTCTTCAAAATAAAGGCCTGAAACTACGTCTAAAGGCTGTAGACGCCTTAGGGAAGCCATAGAAAAAGGATTCTGGTTGATATCCCTTTCAATGGCTAATAGGGATAGGCATAGAAAGACAGGGGTTTCAAAATAAGAGTCACTTTCTGATTGGATGTTTCTCAGGATTTCGCCTGCAATATCAATTCTGTTATACTCACAGAAAATATTTTTACAGTTTTGGAAACTTTAGAGTGTTTTCTATCCTAAGCTGTCAATTATATGCATATTCTAGCATCTGGTCCTGAGAAATAGGCAGTTTACTTTGGGAACGTTATTTTTCCAAAAATAAAAATAGTGCCCCCTAGCTTCAAGAGGTTCTTTTAACTGTGGGTTCTAGTTATAACATAGAAACTAGGACTTTGTTTTTCCTACCATGTGATCTGACCAGGAAAAGCTCTCATGTCTAATCATCACGTCCCTCGTTTATTGTCTAGATAACATTATGAGAACACCCCCAACTGAGGTGTCTGTCTGCCTGTCTGTCTGTCCTCTCCGTCTGTCTGTCCGTCCTCTCCAGGTAAGCTACAGTCTACGTCGTTTGACAGGCCTGCAGGTACAGAACCTCTACGTAGGTCCCCAGGCCCAGTCCGAGTTCTCTGAGCCCCATGCCCCAAACCCCCTTTTCCCTGGGATGGAGGCGCAACCTGACACCATCAAGGGAGGCCTCCAAGTCACCAAATACTTCACCTACAACTGCCTCACTGTGAGTAGAGGTTATCATATTACCAACTACAGATGGATAAACTGACTCCACACTCCACAAGCAACCATAGACCAGTTCTAGCTTTGATTTAACTAATCAGATGAGTCAACAACACGAGCTGACGCTGACCAAAACAGTTCTGAATATCGGAGAGTGAACTTTAGGAAAAGACAGTTAGTCAACACTATATATGCTCCCAACTATTTACTGGGTCAACCTGGGGTCCACCGAGGGTCAACCTGGGGTCCACCGAGGGTCAACCTGGGGTCCACCGAGGGTCAACCTGGGGTCCACCGAGGGTCAACCTGGGGTCCACCGAAAGGGTCCACCGAGGGTCAACCTGGGGTCAACCTGGGGTCAACCTGGGGTCCACCGTGGGTCAACCTGGGGTCCACCGTGGGTCAACCTGGGGTCCACCGTGGGTCAACCTGGGGTCCACCGTGCAAAAGCAGCAGCTACTCATCCTGGGGTTTATTATGGATCCCCATTAGTTCCTGCCAAGGCAGCAGCTACTCTTCCTGGGGTTTATTATGGATCCCCATTAGTTCCTGCCAAGGCAGCAGCTACTCTTCCTGGGGTTTATTATGGATCCCCATTAGTTCCTGCCAAGGCAGCAGCTACTCTTCCTGGGGTTTATTATGGATCCCCATTAGTTCCTGCCAAGGCAGCAGCTACTCTTCCTGGGGTTTATTATGGATCCCCATTAGTTCCTGCCAAGGCAGCAGCTACTCATCCTGGGGTTTATTATGGATCCCCATTAGTTCCTGCCAAGGCAGCAGCTCCTCTTCCTGGGGTTTATTATGGATCCCCATTAGTTCCTGCCAAGGCAGCAGCTCCTCTTCCTGGGGTTTATTATGGATCCCCATTAGTTCCTGCCAAGGCAGCAGCTACTCTTCCTGGGGTTTATTATGGATCCCCATTAGTTCCTGCCAAGGCAGCAGCTACTCTTCCTGGGGTTTATTATGGATCCCCTTTAGTTCCTGCCAAGGCAGCAGCTACTCTTCCTGGGGTTTATTATGGATCCCCATTAGTTCCTGCCAAGACAGCAGCTCCTCTTCCTGGGGGTTATTATGGATCCCCATTAGTTCCTGCCAAGGCAGCAGCTACTCTTCCTGGGGTTTATTAAGGATCCCCATTAGTTCCTGCCAAGGCAGCAGCTACTCTTCCTGGGGGTTATTATGGATCCCCATTAGTTCCTGCCAAGGCAGCAGATACTCTTCCTGGGGTTTATTATGGATCCCCATTAGTTCCTGCCAAGGCAGCAGCAGCAGCTACTCTTCCTGGGGTTTATTATGGATCCCCATTAGTTCCTGCCAAGGCAGCAGCTACTCTTCCTGGGGTTTATTATGGATCCCCATTAGTTCCTGCCAAGGCAGCAGATACTCTTCCTGGGGTTTATTATGGATCCCCATTAGTTCCTGCCAAGGCAGCAGCTACTCTTCCTGGGGTTTATTATGGATCCCCATTAGTTCCTGCCAAGGCAGCAGCTACTCTTCCTGGGGTTTATTATGGATCCCCTTTAGTTCCTGCCAAGGCAGCAGCTACTCTTCCTGGGGTTTATTATGGATCCCCATTAGTTCCTGCCAAGACAGCAGCTCCTCTTCCTGGGGGTTATTATGGATCCCCATTAGTTCCTGCCAAGGCAGCAGCTACTCTTCCTGGGGTTTATTAAGGATCCCCATTAGTTCCTGCCAAGGCAGCAGCTACTCTTCCTGGGGGTTATTATGGATCCCCATTAGTTCCTGCCAAGGCAGCAGATACTCTTCCTGGGGTTTATTATGGATCCCCATTAGTTCCTGCCAAGGCAGCAGCAGCAGCTACTCTTCCTGGGGTTTATTATGGATCCCCATTAGTTCCTGCCAAGGCAGCAGCTACTCTTCCTGGGGTTTATTATGGATCCCCATTAGTTCCTGCCAAGGCAGCAGATACTCTTCCTGGGGTTTATTAAGGATCCCCATTAGTTCCTGCCAAGGCAGCAGCTACTCTTCCTGGGGTTTATTATGGATCCCCATTAGTTCCTGCCAAGGCAGCAGATACTCTTCCTGGGGTTTATTATGGATCCCCATTAGTTCCTGCCAAGGCAACAGCTACTCTTCCTGGGGGTTTATTATGGATCCCCATTAGTTCCTGTCAAGGCAGCAGCTACTCTTCCTGGGGTTTATTATGGATCCCCATTAGTTCCTGCCAAGGCAGCAGCTACTCTTCCTGGGGTTTATTATGGATCCCCATTAGTTCCTGCCAAGGCAGCAGCTATTCTTCCTGGGGTTTATTATGGATCCCCATTAGTTCCTGCCAAGGCAGCAGCTACTCTTCCTGGGGTTTATTATGGATCCCCATTAGTTCCTGTCAAGGCAGCAGCTACTCTTCCTGGGGTTTATTAAGGATCCCCATTAGTTCCTATCAAAGCAGCAGCTACTCTTCCTGGGGTTTATTATGGATCCCCATTAGTTCCTGCCAAGGCAGCAGCTACTCTTCCTGGGGTTTATTATGGATCCCCATTAGTTCCTGCCAAGGCAGCAGCTACTCTTCCTGGGGTTTATTATGGATCCCCATTAGTTCCTGCCAAGGCAGCAGCTACTCTTCCTGGGGTTTATTATGGATCCCCATTAGTTCCTGTCAAGGCAGCAGCTCCTCTTCCTGGGGTTTATTATGGATCCCCATTAGTTCCTGCCAAGGCAGCAGCTACTCTTCCTGGGGTTTATTATGGATCCCCATTAGTTCCTGCCAAGGCAGCAGCTACTCTTCCTGGGGTTTATTAAGGATCCCCATTAGTTCCTATCAAAGCAGCAGCTATTCTTCCTGGGGTTTATCACAAAACATAAAACATGATACAGAACATCATTAGACAGGAACAGCTCAAGGACAGAACTACGTAGATTTATTAAAAAGGCACACACAGCCTTCATATCAGTACGTACACAAACTATCCAATAGGGGAGAGGCGTTGTGCCGCGAGGCGTTGTGCCGCGAGGCGTTGTGCCGAGAGGAAGTAGATTATCACGTTGTCTGAATGTTTGTCAAAGTTAGCTGGTAAATTTAGTGATCTGGTGATTCACTCCTAAGGACCTCTACAGTGAGTGTCTGTATTATAATGTGTCTGTATTATAATGTGTCTGTATTATAATGTGTCTATTCCCCAGGACTCTAAGGACCTCTACAGTGAGTGTCTGTATTATAATGTGTCTGTATTATAACGTGTCTGTATTATAATGTGTCTGTATTATAATGTGTCTGTATTATAATGTGTCTGTACTGTAATGTGTCTATTCCCCAGGACTCTAAGGACCTCTACAGTGAGTGTCTACGTACGTTCTGGTCCTGTCCCCACTGTGACCTGTACAGTCCTGTCACACCGCTGGAGAGGATGAGCCACGAGGCCACCTGCAGGCCGCCTGGGGAACAGCAGGACAACCAGGACAAAGGTGAGGCTCAAATGGCACCCTATTCCCTATGTAGTGCACTACTTTAGACCAGAGCCCTATAGCACCCTATTCCCTATATAGTGCACTACTTTAGACCAGAACCCTATTCCCTATATAGTGCACTACTTAAGACCAGGGCCCTATAGAACCCTATTCCCTATATAGTGCACTACTTTAGACCAGGGCCCTATAGAACCCTATTCCCTATATAGTGCACTACTTTAGACCAGGGCCCTATAGAACCCTATTCCCTATATAGTGCACTACTTTAGACCAGGGCCCTATAGAACCCTATTCCCTATATAGTGCACTACTTTAGACCAGGGCCCTATAGAACCCTATTCCCTATATAGTGCACTACTTTAGACCAGGGCCCTATAGAACCCTATTCCCTATATAGTGCACTACTTTAGACCAGATCCCGATGGCAGAGGGTTAATTGTAGTGTACTATATAGGGAAAAGGGTACTATTTGGGATGCAGAATACGGAGCATTCAGAAAGTATTCAGACCCCTTCACTTTTCCCACATTTTGTTACGTTACAGCCTTGTTCTAAAATTGATACAATTATTTTTCCCTCATCAATCTACACACAATCACCCATAATGACATCACAATCACCCATAATGACATCACAATCACCCATAATGACAAAGCATAAACAGTTTTAGAATGTTTTGCAAATTTATTGATTGGAGTCCACCTGTAGTAAATTCAATTGATTGGACATTATTTGGAAAGGCACACACCTGTCTATGTAAGGTCCCACAGTTGACAGTGAATGTCAGAGCAAAAACCAAGCCATGAGGTCGAAGGAATTATCCGTAGAGCTCCGAGACAGGATTGTGTCGAGGTACAGATCTGGGGAAGGGTACCAAAAAATGTCTGCTGCATTGAAGGTCCCCAAGAACACAGTGGCCTCCATCATTCTTAAATGGAAGAAGTTTGGAACCTCCAAGACATTTCCTAGAGGTGGCCCCACGGCCAAACTGAGCAATCGAGGGAGAAGGATCTTGGTCAGGGAGGTGACTAAGAACCTGATGGTCACTCGGACAGAGCTCCAGAGTTACTCTGTGGAGATGGGAGAACCTTCCAGAAGGACAACTATCTCTGCAGCACTCCACCAATCAGGCCTTTATGGTAGAGTGGCCAGACGGAAGCCACTCCTCAGTAAAAGACACATGACAGCCTGCTTGTCAGATTATCTGCTCTGATGAAAACAAGATTGAACTCTTTGGCCTGAATGCCAAGCATCACGTCTGGAGGGAACCTGGCACCATCCCTACGGTGAAGCATGGTGGTGACAGCATCATGCTGTGGGGATGTTTTTCAGTGGTAGGTACTGGGAGACTAGTCAGGATCGAGGCAAAGATGAACGGAGCAAAGTACAGAGAGATCCTTCTCCAGAGCACTCAGGACCTCAGACTGGGGCGAAGGTTCCCCTTCCAGAAGCACAATGACCCTAAGAACACAGCCAAGACAACGCAGGAGTGGCTTGGGGACAAGTCTCAGAATGGACTTGAACCCAATCAAACATTGCTGGAAAGACCTGAAAATAGCTGTGCAGCGACGCTACCCATCCAACCTGACTGAGCTTGAGAAGATCTGCAGAGAAGAATGGGAGAAACTCCCCAAATACAGGTGAGCCAAGCTTGTAGCGTCATACCCAAGAAGACTCCAGGCTGTAATCGCTGCCAAAGGTACTTCAACAAAGTCCTGAGTAAAGGGTTTGAATATATATGTAAATCTCCGTTTTTTTTTATTTGTAATAAATTTGCAAAACTTTCTAAAATACAGTTTTTGCTTTGTCATTATGGGGTATTGTGACGTCATTATGGGGTATTGTGATGTCATTATGGAGTATTGTGGTGTCATTATGGGGTATTGTGGTGTCATTATGGGGTATTGTGATGTCATTATGGGATATTGTGATGTCATTATGGGGTATTGTGGTGTCATTATGGGGTATTGTGATGTCATTATGGGGTATTGTGATGTCATTATGGGGTATTGTGTGTAGATAGATGAGGGGGAAAAAACAACTTAATCATTTTTAGAATAAGGCCGTAACGTGGATAAAGGGGTCTGAATACTTTCTGGAATGCCCTGTATATATGTAATATGATCTCTAGGAATGAAGCTAACTGACAGATGCTGTTGTCTGTTTCAGAGGGTGATGATGTGAAGGCAGCCTCCTCTTCCTTCTCTGTTTCCAGTCTGGCCAGAGTCTACCACTGTGATGTCTGTGACAAGGACCTGACGCTCACTTCTACAGAGATCCTCAAACACAAGAGACAGCACATGCACTCTGGACGTTGAAACAGAGATCCTTAAACACCAAGAGACAGCACGTACCAGCTGGACGTTGAAACAGAGATCCTTAAACACCAAGAGACAGCACATGCACTCTGGACGTTGAAACAGAGATCCTTAAACACCAAGAGACAGCACGTACCAGCTGGACGTTGAAACAGAGATCCTTAAACACCAAGAGACAGCACGTGCACTCTGGACGTTGAAACAGAGATCCTTAAACACCAAGAAGACAGCACATGCACGTTGAGAGACACTAAAGTTTCCTGCCTAGATCACCTGATCAGGACAAAGTAATGGCCTTCAATTAACTGCTATGGAGAAATCAACAACCTGAAGGGTTTTAGTGAATACTGTTTTATAATAAAATCAAGAGTCACACCTCTTTCTTCTTCCGGTCATATGATTTTTGTTGTTTTTATCTCGACTTCTTTATTGGTTGAAGCTCTGTCAGCTCCCTCTCAACTCCATGGTAACAGACTGAATGACACGCAGGTGTCATAGAGGGAGGAAGCGTTTGTTTAAAATATAGAGGAGTGTTTAATAATGATACAAACCCACGATATGGAGCACCTCAAAGCAGCACATTGGCACAAAGTCAGACAGCGCGGAAGATAAAAACATAAATGAACCAATCAGAATAAATATCTCATGAAATAAATAAACAGGTCATATTTCAGTAATTACTTTGAAACAAATAAATACATATTAAAATGCACATCGGCAGAAATAAATTAATTGACCCCCCCCTCCAAAAAAAAAATTTAAAATAGTACTTAAATACAGAGTTACTACGAAATCAGGTTATTGATTAATCAAATCAAAAGGCACATTTATTAAGATGTAAGAATGGGGCCTTGGGTTGGGATACCATGTAGCCTGTCTCTCTCTCAGTAGTGGGTTGGGATACCATGTAGCCTGTCTGTCTCTCAGTAGTGTGTTGGGATACCATGTAGCCTGTCTCTCTCTCAGTAGTGTGTTGGGATACCATGTAGCCTGTCTCTCTCTCAGTAGTGTGTTGGGATACCATGTAGCCTGTCTCTCTCTCAGTAGTGGGTTGGGATACCATGTAGCCTGTCTCTCTCTCAGTAGTGTGTTGGGATACCATGTAGCCTGTCTCTCTCTCAGTAGTGTGTTGGGATACCATGTAGCCTGTGTCTCTCTCTCAGTAGTGTGTTGGGATACCATGTAGCCTGTCTCTCTCTCAGTAGTGTGTTGGGATACCATGTAGCCTGTCTCTCTCTCAGTAGTGTGTTGGGATACCATGTAGCCTGTCTCTCTCTCAGTAGTGTGTTGGGATACCATGTAGCCTGTCTCTCTCTCAGTAGTGGGTTGGGATACCATGTAGCCTGTCTCTCTCTCAGTAGTTTGTTGGGATACCATGTAGCCTGTCTCTCTCTCAGTAGTGTGTTGGGATACCATGTAGCCTGTCTCTCTCAGTAGTGTTTTGGGATACCATGTAGCCTGTCTCTCTCTCAGTAGTGGGTTGGGATACCATGTAGCCTGTCTCTCTCAGTACTGTGTTGGGATACCATGTAGCCTGTCTCTCTCAGTAGTGTTTTGGGATACCATGTAGCCTGTCTCTCTCTCAGTAGTGTTTTGGGATACCATGTAGCCTGTTTCTCTCTCAGTAGTGGGTTGGGATACCATGTAGCCTGTCTCTCAGTACTGGGTTGGGATACCATGTAGCCTGTCTCTCTCAGTACAGGGTTGGGATACCATGTAGCCTGTCTCTCTCTCAGTAGTGTGTTGGGATACCATGTAGCCTGTCTCTCTCTCTCAGTACTGTGTTGAGATACCATGTAGCCTGTCTCTCTCTCTCTCCAGTACTGTGTTGAGATACCATGTAGCCTGTCTCTCTCTCTCAGTACTGTGTTGAGATACCATGTAGCCTGTCTCTCTCTCTCAGTAGTGTGTTGAGATACGTGTAGCCTGTCTCTCTCTCAGTAGTGTGTTGAGATACCATGTAGCCTGGCTCTCTCTCTCTCAGTACTGTGTTGAGATACCATGGAGCCTGTCTCTCTCTCTCTCCAGTACTGTGTTGAGATACCATGTAGCCTGTCTCTCTCTCTCAGTACTGTGTTGAGATACCATGTAGCCTGGCTCTCTCTCTCTCAGTACTGTGTTGAGATACCATGTAGCCTGTCTCTCTCTCTCAGTACTGTGTTGAGATACCATGTAGCCTGGCTCTCTCTCTCTCAGTAGTGTGTTGAGATACGTGTAGCCTGTCTCTCTCAGTAGTGTTTTGGGATACCATGTAGCCTGTCTCTCTCTCAGTAGTGTGTTGAGATACGTGTAGCCTGTCTCTCTCAGTAGTGTTTTGGGATACCATGTAGCCTGTTTCTCTCTCAGTAGTGGGTTGGGATACCATGTAGCCTGTCTCTCAGTACAGGGTTGGGATACCATGTAGCCTGTCTCTCTCTCAGTAGTGTGTTGAGATACCATGTAGCCTGTCTCTCTCTCTCAGTACTGTGTTGAGGTACCATGTAGCCTGGCTCTCTCAGTACTGTGTTGAGGTACCATGTAGCCTGTCTCTCTCTCCCAGTACTGTGTTGAGATACCATGTAGCCTGTCTCTCTCTCAGTAGTGTGTTGAGATACCGTGTAGCCTGTCTCTCTCTCTCAGTACTCAGCACACACACAGGCTCCCCCTGTGTGTGTGGATCAAACATATCGGTGGTATAAATATACTGTTATGTGTGTGTCTGAGTGTGTGTCAGACTAGTTTGTCATATCAACAGCTAACCTGAATATTGTGTGTGTGTACAGATCAGTTAATGTGTCAGTGATTTGAAGGGATTGACAGTCATTTAAACAACACTTTGGTTGGAGTTGTACTTCTGCCATCTGGGGGCTCTGTGACTGGTCTGGGGAGGACAGGGGTCTGAGCACTACCTGGGCATAGTAACCTGTGTTACACTGATAGACGTCCCCCTCCCATACTGTCGGTACTGGTGTTACACTGATAGACGTCCCCCTCCCATACTGTAGGTACTGGTGTTACACTGATAGACGTCCCCCTCCCATACTGTAGGTACTGGTGTTACACTGATAGACGTCCCCCTCCCATACTGTAGGTACTGGTGTTACACTGATAGACGTCCCCCTCCCATACTGTCGGTACTGGTGTTACACTGATAGACGTCCCCCTCCCATACTGTAGGTACTGGTGTAACAATGATAGACGTCCCCCTCCCATACTGTAGGTACTGGTGTTACACTGATAGACGTCCCCCTCCCATACTGTAGGTACTGGTGTTACACTGATAGACGTCCCCCTCCCATACTGTAGGTACTGGTGTAACAATGATAGACGTCCCCCTCCCATACTGTAGGTACTGGTGTTACACTGATAGACGTCCCCTCCCATACTGTAGGTACTGGTGTTACACTGATAGACGTCCCCCTCCCATACTGTAGGTACTGGTGTAACAATGATAGACGTCCCCCTCCCATACTGTAGGTACTGGTGTTACACTGATAGACGTCCCCCTCCCATACTGTAGGTACTGGTGTTACACTGATAGACGTCCCCCTCCCATACTGTAGGTACTGGTGTAACAATGATAGACGTCCCCCTCCCATACTGTAGGTACTGGTGTTACACTGATAGACGTCCCCCTCCCATACTGTAGGTACTGGTGTTACACTGATAGACGTCCCCCTCCCATACTGTAGGTACTGGTATAACAATGATAGACGTCCCCCTCCCATACTGTAGGTACTGGTGTTACACTGATAGACGTCCCCCTCCCATACTGTAGGTACTGGTGTTACACTGATAGACGTCCCCTCCCATACTGTCGGTACTGGTGTTACACTGATAGACGTCCCCTCCCATACTGTAGGTACTGGTGTAACAATGATAGACGTCCCCCTCCCATACTGTAGGTACTGGTGTTACACTGATAGACGTCCCCCTCCCATACTGTAGGTACTGGTGTTACACTGATAGACGTCCCCCTCCCATACTGTAGGTACTGGTGTAACAATGATAGACGTCCCCCCTCCCATACTGTAGGTACTGGTGTTACACTGATAGACGTCCCCTCCCATACTGTAGGTACTGGTGTTACACTGATAGACGTCCCCCTCCCATACTGTAGGTACTGGTGTAACAATGATAGACGTCCCCCTCCCATACTGTAGGTACTGGTGTTACACTGATAGACGTCCCCCTCCCATACTGTAGGTACTGGTGTTACACTGATAGACGTCCCCCTCCCATACTGTAGGTACTGGTGTAACAATGATAGACGTCCCCTCCCATACTGTAGGTACTGGTGTTACACTGATAGACGTCCCCCTCCCATACTGTAGGTACTGGTGTTACACTGATAGACGTCCCCCTCCCATACTGTAGGTACTGGTATAACAATGATAGACGTCCCCTCCCATACTGTAGGTACTGGTGTTACACTGATAGACGTCCCCCTCCCATACTGTAGGTACTGGTGTTACACTGATAGACGTCCCCCTCCCATACTGTAGGTACTGGTGTTACACTGATAGACGTCCCCCTCCCATATTGTAGGTACTGGTGTTACACTGATAGACGTCCCCCTCCCATACTGTAGGTACTGGTGTTACACTGATAGACGTCACCCTCCTATACTGTACTCAAGTTTCCACTGATTTAGAGGGGTGTCATCAAGAGAAGGTAGGTTCCTCTTCAATCCTCCGTTTCCTGGTAGATGAACACAGAGATTTAAACACTCCATACTCTCAAGCAGACATGTCAGCCTATACATAATCTCTCATGGACAGTTAAACATAACATCCGACACAATGTTTTAGGTATGGGATTTCCGTGTTTAGCCCAATACATGATGTCTGAACCGAGAGCTATCTCCTGTGTTCCACCAACTCAATTTAGTTTCTCTCGTTCGAAACTATATCTACCGCATCACCAGCAGAGATGGATTTTGAGCACTAGAGTGACGGGCTAGTGGAACAGACGGGGCTAGTGGAACAGACGGGGCTAGTGGAACAGACGGGGCTAGTGGAACAGACGGGGCTAGTGGAACAGACTGGGCTAGTGGAACAGACTGGGCTAGTGGAACAGACGGGGCTAGTGGAACAGACGGGGCTAGTGGAACAGACAGGGCTAGTGGAACAGACTGGGCTAGTGGAACAGACTGGGCTAGTGGAACAGACGGGGCTAGCTAGTGGAACAGACGGGGCTAGTGGAACAGACTGGGCTAGTGGAACAGACGGGGCTAGTGGAACAGACGGGGCTAGCTAGTGGAACAGACGGGGCTAGCTAGTGGAACAGACTGGGCTAGTGGAACAGACTGGGCTAGTGGAACAGACGGGGCTAGTGGAACAGACGGGGCTAGCTAGTGGAACAGACGGGGCTAGCTAGTGGAACAGACGGGGCTAGTGGAACAGACTGGGCTAGTGGAACAGACGGGGCTAGCTAGTGGAACAGACGGGGCTAGCTAGTGGAACAGACTGGGCTAGTGGAATAGACGGGGCTAGCTAGTGGAACAGACTGGGCTAGTGGAACAGACGGGGCTAGCTAGTGGAACAGACTGGGCTAGTGGAACAGACGGGGCTAGCTAGTGGAACAGACGGGGCTAGTGGAACAGACGGGGCTAGTGGAACAGACGGGGCTAGCTAGTGGAACAGACGGGGCTAGTGGAACAGACGGGGCTAGTGGAACAGACGGGGCTAGCTAGTGGAACAGACGGGGCTAGTGGAACAGGCCCAACCCCCCCGGGTCATGTGATAGTTGAAAAGTGCCCGGTCTGAACAGTATTAGCAGGCAATCTTCATGTGCATCCCTGATCACAAGCATGTGTAGGGTTAACTACAGCCATCTGTCTGACTCCAGAGCTATGGACAGTCTAACAGTTTATTCAGAGAGATGTTTCACTGTGTTAACTCCCTGTGCCATTAAAACGTGCGTGTGTGTGTGTGTGTCAGACCCACAATACACTGATCCCTTTTACCTCCACGTCACTTCCTCTTATGAGAACTACAGATTGGACTTTTACATGGCTGGGTGAGGGCGGGGTTGGGCCTACAGATTGGACTTTTACATGGCTGGGTGAGGGCGGGGTTGGGCCTACAGATTGGACTTTTACATGGCTGGGGGGGGGGATTGGGCCTACAGATTGGACTTTTACATGGCTGGGTGGGGGGGGGGTTGGGCCTACAGATTGGACTTTTACATGGGGGGGGGGGGGGTTGGGCCTACAGATTGGACTTTTACATGGCTGGGTGGGGGGGGGTTGGGCCTACAGATTGGACTTTTACATGGCTGGGTGGGGTGGGGGGGGTTGGGCCTACAGATTGGACTTTTACATGGCTGGGTGGGGGGGTGGGCCTATTTGTAAGTCGCTCTCCAATTTGTAAGTCGCTCTGGATAAGAGCGTCTGCTAAATGACTTAAATGTAAATGTCTTAAATGCCTACAGATTGGACTTCTACATGGCTGGGTGGGGGGAGGGGTTGGGCCTACAGATTGGCCTTTAACATGGCTGGGTGGGGGGGGGTGGGCCTACAGATTGGACTTTTACATGGGGGGGGGGGGTTGGGCCTACAGATTGGACTATTACATGGCTGGGTGGGGGGGGGTGGGCCTACATGACTATTACATGGCTGGGTGGGGGGGGTTGGGCCTACAGATTGGACTTTTACATGGCTGGGTGGGGGAGGGTTGGGCCTACAGATTGGCCTTTAACATGGCTGGGTGGGGGGGGGGGGGGTGGGCCTACAGATTGGACTTTTACATGGGTGGGGGGGGTTGGGCCTACAGATTGGACTATTACATGGCTGGGTGGGGGGGGGGTTGGGCCTACATGACTATTACATGGCTGGGTGGGGGGGTTGGGCCTACAGATTGGACTTTTACATGGCTGGGTGGGGGGGGGGGTTGGGCCTACAGATTGGACTTTTACATGACTGGGTGAGGGGGGGGGTTAGGCCTACAGATTGGTATTTTACATGGCTGGGTGGGGGGGATACAGATTGGTATTTTACATGGCTGGGTGGGGGGGGGCTACAGATTGGTATTTCCACATGTTGTTACGTAAACAGCCTTATTCTAAAGGTGATTTAATATTTTTCCCCCTCTACATAAAATACCTCATAATGACAAAGCAAAAACAGGATTGTATAAATTTGAGCAAATTCAGAGTCTTTGCTATGAGACTCAATTAAGCTCAGGTGCATTCTGTTTCCATTGATCATCCTTGATGTTCCACAACTTGATTGGGGTCCACCTGTGGTAAATTCAGTTGATTGGACATGATTTGGAAAGGAACACACCTGTCTATATCAGGTACCACCATGTCAGAGCAAAAACCAAGCGATGTGGTCGGAGGAATTGTCTGTAAAGCTCAGAGACAGGACTGAGACGAGGTACAGATCTGGGGAAGGGTACTAAAAAATGTCTGCAGCATTGAAGGTCCCCAAAAACACAAACACAGTTTGGAACCACCAAGACTCTTCCCAGAGCTGGCCGCCTGGCCAAACTGAGCGATCGGGGGAGGTGACCAGAGCTATAGAGTTCCTCTGTGAAGATAGTTGCCTTTCTGGAAGGTTCTCCCATCTCTGCATCACTCCAGCAATCAGGCCTTTATGGTATAGTGACCAGACGGAAGCCACTCCTCAGTAAAAGACACATGACAGCCTGCTTATAGTTTTCCAAAAGGCACCTAAAGACTCTCAGACCATGAGAAACAAGATTTTCTGGTCTGATGAAACCAACATTGAACTCTTTGGCCTGAATGCCAAGCGTCACGTCTGGAGGAAACCTGGCACCATCCCTACGGTGAAGCATGGTGGTGGCAGCATCATGCTGTGGGGATGTTTTTCAGCGGCAGGGAGACTAGACAGGATCGAGGGAACGATGAACGGAAGATCCTTGATGAAAACCAGAGCGGTCAGGACCAGGATCACCTTCCAACAGGACAACAACCCTAAGCACACAGCCAAGACAAAAAGAGTGGCTTCGGGACAAGTCTCAGAATGTCTAGCTAGAGCCCGGACTTGAACCCGATCAAACATCTCTGGGGAGACCTGAAAATAGCTGTGCAGCGACGCTCCCCATCCAACCTGACAGAGCTTGAGAGGATCTGCAGAGAAGAATGGGAGAAACTCCCCAAATACAGGTGTGCCAAGATTGTAGCGTCACACCCAATAAGAGTCAAGGCTGTAATCGCTGACAAAGGTGCTTCAACAAAGTACTGAGTAAAGGGTCTGAATACTTATTTAAATGTCATATTTAATTTTGGTTTTTAATAAATTAGAAAGAAAATCTGTTTTTGCTTTGTCATTGTGGAGTATTGTGTGTAGATTGAAGGGAAAACAATTGAATCCATTTTAGAATAAGACTGTAATGTAACGATGTTGATGAAGTCAAAGGGTCTGAATACTTTCTGAATGTCCTGTTTAACCTCTTCTTCCACGCAGCAATCTGCTATACACATCGTCATATACTGCTCCCTTCTACCACTAACCTCTAGAACCCTAACCCAACACTGTGCTCGTACTTAAATATTGAACTCACCCCCAAGACAACACTAGTGCTGTAATACAGTACACTCTCACCTCACACTCATCCTATCTCTCTCTGTCTCTCTCTGTCTCTCTCTGTCTCTCTGTGTCTCTCTCTCTCTCTGTCTCTCTCTCTCTCTCTCTCTGTGTCTCTCTCTCTGTCTCTCTGTCTCTCTCTCCGTCTCTCTGTGTCTCTCTCTCTCTCTCTCTCTCTCTGTCTCTCTATCTCTCTCTTTGTCTCTGTCTCTGTCTCTCTCTCTCTCTCTCTCTCTGTGTGTGTCTCTCTCTGTCTCTCTCTCTCTGTCTCTCTCTCTCTGTGTGTCTCTCTCTGTCTCTGGGGGGACAACATTCCAGTGTCTGTGACTGATGGGGTCCTGTCGACATGTTTAATCAAATATACCAATCAAAATTCTAATCATATATATATATATATATAACGCCCTTTTGTTTTTGCGTGTTTTCTCCCTAAATTAAAACAAAAACAAAAACTGACAGTTGAAACAGTGTACACACATCATCAGTCTCTTCTCTCCTCCCCAGTCCAGTTTCTGACCTCTGACCCCTGACAGAACAATCAGCAGCCAGTCCTCAGTAACGACGGTAACTCCTCTATGAAGGCTCCTGGTGATTTTCATTCAACCTGGGGTCGTTCCGTGTTCCATGTCCTGTGTTCTGTGTGCAGGGCAGCCACATAGACATCCCCCTCCCATACTGTAGGTACTGGTGTTACACTGATAGACGTCCCCCTCCCATACTGTAGGTACTGGTGTTACACTGATAGACGTCCCCCTCCCATACTGTAGGTACTGGTGTTACACTGATAAACGTCCCCCTCCCATACTGTTGATACTGGTGTTACACTGATAGACGTCCCTCTCCCATACTGTAGGTACTGGTGTTACACTGATAGACGTCCCCCTCCCATACTGTAGGTACTGGTGTTACACTGATAGACGTCCCCCTCCACAGCAGACATGAACCAGTGAGGGAAAGAAGGGTCCAGTTTGAAATGAGAGAGTGGAAGGCTGGTGGGGGGTGTGGGGGGCTAGGTTAAGAGATCTGTCTACCCCCTCAAAGAGAGAGTGGAAGGCTGGTGGGGGGCTAGGTTAAGAGATCTGTCTACCCCCTCAATGAGAGAGTGGAAGGCTGTTGGGGGCCATGGGGGGCTAGGTTAAGAGATCTGTCTACCCCCTCAAAGAGAGAGTGGAAGGCTGGTGGGGGGCTAGGTTAAGAGATCTGTCTACCCCCTCAAAGAGAGCGCATTGCATCGTCCCCCGTGCTCCCTCTCTTTCTATCTCCTCCATTCCATACAGTCTGTTTCTTCACCCCAAAGTCCAACACACATCCAACCCCCTGGGTCTAGCCCCCCTTCCCAACACCCTCCTTCCCCCCTAAGTCGAGCCCAACACCCTCCCTCACACCTGGGTCGAGCCCAACACCCTCCAACCCCCCTGAGTCTAGCCTCCCTCCAACCCCCTCTCCGTCCCCACTGCCCAAACCTTCCAACCCCCCTCGGTCTAGCCCTCCCAACACACTCCAACATCCCTGGGTCTAGCCCCCAAAACACCTCCAACCCCCTGGATCTAGCCCCCTCCAACCCCCTGGGTCTAGCCCCCTCTCCCTCCCCACTGCCCAACCCCCCTGGATCTAGCCCCGTCCAACCCACCCTGGGTCTAGCCCCCTCTACCTCCACACTGCCCAACCCCCCTGGGTCTAGCCCTCCCCAGCCCCCCTGGGTCTAGCCCCCTCTCCCCCCACTGCCCAACCCCCCCCTGGGACTAGCCTCCCCCAGCCTGGCCTCACCGAACGGCCTTGTGCTTCCCCCCACAGCAGCCGCACCTCTCTCCACAGCGCAGGCAAGCTCGCAGGGGCAGGTAGCAGCACATGCAGGGCACAAACAGGGACAGAGCCAGGAGGGCCAGCCAGCGGGCACAGCACAGAGGGTGGGGACGGCCCTCCCCTAAAGAGTCCTCGCAGGAACACGGCTCCCAGAACTCGCCCTCTGAGTCCGACATACAGTGATACAGCAGGCTCTCTGCGCACCACACACAGGTCCACTGGCGCAGGCAGTGTAGGGCGGGGTCGGGGGCGTCCCGGCAGCGGCCCCGCCCATTCTCTGATTGGCTGAACACGGAGCGGCAGTAGACGCAGCGCGACGAACACGACGACCCCGCCGGACACGGACTGTCCTCGTCTGGGGAGATGGCCGGGTCGCCGTCATTACCATCCCCACCTCCCGCTGCTGCCCCTCCTCCACCTCCTCCTCGCTTGCGAGTCCGTGAGCGGGGAGTGGCCAGAGAGGTGTGGATGCAGCAAGGGGAGGGACTTCCCTTCCCGGTCTCTTGGGGCGAGCCGGCGCCCGACGAGCCTCCAGATACAGCATTGGGCATGGACGCCATGCAGGTGGGTGAGGAGGAGGAGGAGAGGCGCTGGGAACCTTTACTGTCCAGAGTGACCGTCACCTCGCAGCCCGCCGTGCCCACCCCTGCCACCTCCTTCTCAAAGCGCACCACACACAGCTCTGTGGACTTGTCCTGTATGCTGCCCCCACTGCCCATCACCACCCCCCCAGTGAGACCTCCCACCATGGTCCTCTGAGCCCCGGCACGCCGGTAGTCCTCGTACCCCCGGGAACCCCAGAGGTCCTTACAGGGGTCCAGGCTGCGCAGGTCTCCCTCCTCGAGTAGAGAGATGGTGGGGGAGAGGGGTGAGGAGGCTGGGGGGCCCTTTGGAGGAGTGGGGGGAGCAGGGGGAGGTGGAGGGGGAGACGGAGGGTTCAACACAGCGGGGACTTGGGAGAGGTGATGCTGCGTAGGCCTGGTGTGGATCTGAAGAGAGGAAGATTATCAGAATAGGAGGAGACTGAACAATTACAGCAATCTGGATCCATTACAGCACCAGTAATGCTCAACACGGTGAGGTGTGTTTACCTGGGCAGAAGTAGTACCAGTAGTGGTGGTGAGGGGTATTCTAGTCTTTACCTGGGTAGTAGTAGTAGTAGTAGTAGTAGTAGTAGTAGTAGTAGTAGTAGTAGTAGTAGTAGTAGTAGTAGTAGTAGTAGTAGTGGTGGTGGTGAGGTGTGTTCTAGTCTTTACCTGGGCAGTAGTAGTAGTAGTAGTAGTAGTAGTAGTAGTAGTAGTAGTAGTAGTAGTAGTAGTAGTGAGGTGTGTTCTTGTCTTTACCTGGGTAGTAGTAGTACTAGTAGTAGTAGTAGTAGTAGTGGTGGTGAGGTATGTTCTAGTCTTTACCTGAGTAGTAGTAGTAGTAGTAGTAGTAGTAGTAGTTGTAGTAGTAGTAGTAGTAGTAGTAGTAGCAGTAGTGGTGGTGAGGTGTGTTCTCGTCTTCAACTGGGCAGTAGTAGTAGTGGTAGTAGTGGTAGTAGTGAGGTGTGTTCTAGGCTTTACCTGGGTAGTAGTAGTAGTAGTAGTAGTAGTAGTGGTGGTGAGGTATGTTCTAGTCTTTACCTGAGTAGTAGTAGTAGTAGTAGTAGTAGTAGTAGTGGTGAGGTGTGTTCTAGGCTTTACCTGGGTAGTAGTAGTAGTAGTAGTGGTAGTAGTAGTGGTAGTGGTGGTGAGGTGTGTTCCAGTCTTTACCTGGGTAGTAGTAGTAGTAGTAGAAGTGGTAGTAGTAGTAGTAGTGGTGGTGAGGTGTGTTCTAGTCTTTAACTGGGCAGTAGTAGTAGTAGTAGTAGTAGTAGTGGTGAGGTGTGTTCTAGTCTTTACCTGGGTAGTAGTAGTAGTAGTAGTAGTAGTGGTAGTAGTAGTGGTGGTGAGTGTGTTCCAGTCTTTACATGGGCAGTAGTAGTAGTAGTGGAAGTAGTAGTATTAGTGGTGGTGAGGTGTGGTCTAGTCTTTACATGGGCAGTAGTAGTAGTAGTAGTAGTAGTAGTGGTGGTGGTGATGTATGTTCTAGTCTCTACCTGGGTAGTAGTAGTAGTAGTAATAGTAGTAGTAGTAGTAGTAGTAGTAGTGGTGGTGAGGTATGTTCTAGTCTTTACCTGGGTAGTAGTAGTAGTAGTAGTGGTGGTGAGTTGTGGTCTAGTCTTTACCTGGGCAGTAGTAGTAGTAGTAGTAGTAGTAGTAGTAGTAGTAGTAGTAGTAGTAGTAGTGGTGGTGAGGTATGTTCTAGTCTTTACCTGGGTAGTAGTAGTAGTAGTAGTAGTAGTAGTAGTAGTAGTAGTAGTGGTGAGTTGTGGTCTAGTCTTTACCTGGGCAGTAGTAGTAGTAGTAGTAGTAGTAGTAGTAGTAGTAGTAGTAGTAGTAGTAGTAGTGGTGGTGGTGGTGAGGTGTAGTCTTTACCTGGGTAGTAGTAGTAGTAGTAGTAGTAGTAGTAGTAGTAGTAGTAGTGGTGGTGAGGTGTGTTCTAGTCTTTACCTGGGTAGTAGTAGTAGTAGTAGTAGTAGTAGTAGTAGTAGTAGTAGTAGTAGTATTAGTGGTGGTGAGTTGTGGTCTAGTCTTTACCTGGGCAGTAGTAGTAGTAGTAGTAGTAGTAGTAGTAGTAGTAGTGGTGTGGTGTGTTCTAGTCTTTACCTGGGCAGTAGTAGTAGTAGTAGTAGTAGTAGTTGTGGTGGTAGTAGTAGTAGTAGTAGTAGTAGTGGTGAGGTGTGTTCCAGTCTTTACCTGGGCAGTAGTAGTAGTAGTAGTAGTAGTAGTAGTAGTGGTGAGGTGTGTTCTAGTCTTTACCTGGGTAGTAGTAGTAGTAGTAGTTGTGTTCTAATCTTTACCTGGGCAGTAGCAGTAGTAGTAGTAGTAGTAGTAGTGTCTTGTGTTCTAATCTTTACCTGGGCAGTAGCAGTAGTAGTAGTAGTAGTAGTAGTAGTAGTAGTAGTAGTAGTAGTAGTAGTAGTAGTGGTGAGGTGTGTTCTAGTCTTTACCTGGGCAGTAGTGGTAGTAGTAGTAGTAGTAGTAGTAGTAGTAGTAGTAGTGGTGAGGTGTGTTCTAGTCTTTACCTGGGCAGTAGTAGTAGTAGTAGTAGTAGTAGTAGTAGTAGTAGTAGTAGTAGTGGTGAGGTGTGTTCTAGTCTTTACCTGGGCAGTAGTGGTAGTAGTAGTAGTAGTAATAGTAGTAGTAGTAGTGGTGGTGAGGTGTGTTCTAGTCTTTACCTGGGCAGTAGTAGTAGTAGTAGTAGTAGTAGTAGTAGTAGTAGTGGTGAGGTGTGTTCTAGTCTTTACCTGGGCAGTAGTGGTAGTAGTAGTAGTAGTAATAGTAGTAGTAGTAGTGGTGGTGAGGTGTGTTCTAGTCTTTACCTGGGCAGTAGTAGTAGTAGTAGTAGTAGTAGTAGTAGTAGGTGAGGTGTGTTCTAGTCTTTACCTGGGCAGTAGTAGTAGTAGTAGTAGTAGTAGTAGTAGTAGTAGTGTGGTGAGGTGTGTTCTAGTCTTTACCTGGGTAGTAGTAGTAGTAGTAGTAGTAGTAGTAGTAGTAGTAGTAGTAGTGGTGAGTTGTGGTCTAGTCTTTACCTGGGCAGTAGTAGTAGTAGTAGTAGTAGTAGTAGTAGTAGTAGTAGTAGTAGTAGTAGTAGTAGTAGTAGTGGTGGTGGTGGTGAGGTGTAGTCTTTACCTGGGTAGTAGTAGTAGTAGTAGTAGTAGTAGTAGTAGTAGTAGTGGTCGTGAGGTGTGTTCTAGTCTTTACCTGGGTAGTAGTAGTAGTAGTAGTAGTAGTAGTAGTAGTAGTAGTAGTATTAGTGGTGGTGAGTTGTGGTCTAGTCTTTACCTGGGCAGTAGTAGTAGTAGTAGTAGTAGTAGTAGTAGTAGTAGTAGTGGTGTGGTGTGTTCTAGTCTTTACCTGGGCAGTAGTAGTAGTAGTAGTAGTTGTGGTGGTAGTAGTAGTAGTAGTGGTGAGGTGTGTTCTAGTCTTTACCTGGGCAGTAGTAGTAGTAGTAGTAGTAGTAGTAGTAGTGGTGAGGTGTGTTCTAGTCTTTACCTGGGTAGTAGTAGTAGTAGTAGTTGTGTTCTAATCTTTACCTGGGCAGTAGCAGTAGTAGTAGTAGTAGTAGTAGTGTCTTGTGTTCTAATCTTTACCTGGGCAGTAGCAGTAGTAGTAGTAGTAGTAGTAGTAGTAGTAGTGGTGAGGTGTGTTCTAGTCTTTACCTGGGCAGTAGTGGTAGTAGTAGTAGTAGTAGTAGTAGTAGTAGTAGTAGTAGTGGTGAGGTGTGTTCTAGTCTTTACCTGGGCAGTAGTAGTAGTAGTAGTAGTAGTAGTAGTAGTAGTAGTAGTAGTAGTAGTAGTAGTAGTGGTGGTGAGGTGTGTTCTAGTCTTTACCTGGGTAGTAGTAGTAGTAGTGGTGAGGTGTGTTCTAGTCTTTACCTGGGCAGTAGTGGTAGTAGTAGTAGTAGTAATAGTAGTAGTAGTAGTGGTGGTGAGGTGTGTTCTAGTCTTTACCTGGGCAGTAGTAGTAGTAGTAGTAGTAGTAGTAGTAGTAGTAGTAGTGGTGAGGTGTGTTCTAGTCTTTACCTGGGCAGTAGTGGTAGTAGTAGTAGTAGTAGTAGTAGTAGTAGTAGTAGTAGTAGTAGTGGTGAGGTGTGTTCTAGTCTTTACCTGGGTAGTAGTAGTAGTAGTAGTATTAGTAGTAGTAGTAGTAGTAGTAGTAGTGGTGGTGAGTTGTGTTCCAGTCTTTACCTGGGTAGTAGTAGTAGTTGTAGTAGTAGTGGTGGTGGTGGTGAGGTGTGTTCCAGTCTTTACCTGGGTAGTAGTAGTAGTAGTAGTAATAGTGGTGGTGGTTATGTGTGTTCTAGTCTTTACCTGGGCAGTAGTAGTAGTAGTAGGAGTAGTAGTAGTGGTGAGGTGTGTTCCAGTCTTTACCTGGGTAGTAGTGGTAGTAGTGGTAGTAGTAGTAGTAGTAGTGGTGGTGGTGAGGTGTGTTCCAGTCTTTACCTGGGTAGTAGTAGTAGTAGTAGTGGTGAGGTGTGTTCTAGTCTTTACCTGGGTAGTAGTAGTAGTAGTAGTGGTAGTAGAAGTAGTAGTGGTGGTGAGGTATGTTCTAGTCTTTACCTGGGTTGTAGTAGTAGTAGTAGTAGTAGTAGTAGTGGTGGTGAGGTGTGTTCTAGTCTTTACCTGGGTAGTAGTAGTAGTAGTAGTAGTGAGGTGTGTTCTCGTCTTTACCTGGGCAGTAGTAGTAGTAGTAGTAGTAGTAGTAGTGGTGGTGAGGTATGTTCTAGTCTTTACCTGGGTAGTAGTAGTAGTAGTAGTAGTGAGGTGTGTTCTCGTCTTTACCTGGGCAGTAGTAGTAGTAGTAGTAGTAGTAGTAGTAGTGGTGGTGAGGTATGTTCTAGTCTTTACCTGGGTAGTAGTAGTAGTAGTAGTAGTAGTAGTAGTAGTAGTAGTAGTAGTGGTGAGTTGTGGTCTAGTCTTTACCTGGGCAGTAGTAGTAGTAGTAGTAGTAGTAGTAGTAGTAGTAGTAGTGGTGGTGGTGGTGAGTTGTGTTCTAGTCTTTACCTGGGTAGTAGTAGTAGTAGTAGTAGTAGTAGTAGTAGTGGTCGTGAGGTGTGTTCTAGTCTTTACCTGGGTAGTAGTAGTAGTAGTAGTAGTAGTAGTAGTAGTGGTGAGGTGTGTTCCAGTCTTTACCTGGGCAGTAGTAGTAGTAGTAGTAGTAGTAGTAGTAGTGGTGGTGGTGGTGAGTTGTGGTCTAGTCTTTACCTGGGCAGTAGTAGTAGTAGTAGTAGTAGTAGTAGTAGTAGTGGTGTGGTGTGTTCTAGTCTTTACCTGGGCAGTAGTAGTAGTAGTAGTAGTAGTAGTAGTTGTGGTGGTAGTAGTAGTAGTAGTAGTAGTGGTGAGGTGTGTTCCAGTCTTTACCTGGGCAGTAGTAGTAGTAGTAGTAGTAGTAGTAGTAGTGGTGAGGTGTGTTCTAGTCTTTACCTGGGAAGTAGTAGTAGTAGTAGTAGTAGTTGTGTTCTAATCTTTACCTGGGCAGTAGCAGTAGTAGTAGTAGTAGTAGTAGTAGTAGTAGTAGTGGTGAGGTGTGTTCTAGTCTTTACCTGGGCAGTAGTGGTAGTAGTAGTAGTAGAAGTAGTAGTAGTAGTAGTAGTAGTAGTGGTGAGGTGTGTTCTAGTCTTTACCTGGGCAGTAGTAGTAGTAGTAGTAGTAGTAGTAGTAGTAGTAGTAGTAGTAGTAGTTGTGGTGAGGTGTGTTCTAGTCTTTACCTGGGCAGTAGTGGAAGTAGTAGTAGTAGTAATAGTAGTAGTAGTAGTGGTGGTGAGGTGTGTTCTAGTCTTTACCTGGGCAGTAGTAGTAGTAGTAGTAGTAGTAGTAGTAGTAGTAGTGGTGAGGTGTGTTCTAGTCTTTACCTGGGCAGTAGTGGTAGTAGTAGTAGTAGTAGTAGTAGTAGTAGTGGTGAGGTGTGTTCTAGTCTTTACCTGGGTAGTAGTAGTAGTATTAGTAGTAGTAGTAGTAGTAGTAGTGGTGAGTTGTGTTCCAGTCTTTACCTGGGTAGTAGTAGTAGTTGTAGTAGTAGTGGTGGTGGTGGTTAGGTGTGTTCCAGTCTTTACCTGGGCAGTAGTAGTAGTAGTAGTAGTAGTAGTAGGAGTAGTAGTAGTAGTGGTGGTGGTGAGGTGTGTTCCAGTCTTTACCTGGGTAGTAGTGGTAGTAGTGGTAGTAGTAGTAGTAGTAGTGGTGGTGGTGAGGTGTGTTCCAGTCTTTACCTGGGTAGTAGTAGTAGTAGTAGTGGTGAGGTGTGTTCTAGTCTTTACCTGGGCAGTAGTAGTAGTAGTAGTGGTAGTAGTAGTAGTAGTGGTGGTGAGGTATGTTCTAGTCTTTACCTGGGTTGTAGTAGTAGTAGTAGTAGTAGTAGTAGTGGTGGTGAGGTGTGTTCTCGTCTTTACCTGGGCAGTAGTAGTAGTAGCAGTAGTAGTAGTAGTAGTAGTAGTGAGGTGTGTTCTCGTCTTTACCTGGGCAGTAGTAGTAGTAGTACTAGTAGTAGTAGTAGTAGTAGAAGTGGTGGTGAGGTGTGTTCTCGTCTTTACCTGGGCAGTAGTAGTAGTAGTAGTAGTAGTAGTAGTAGTGAGGTGTGTTCTTGTCTTTACCTGGGTAGTAGTAGTACTAGTAGTAGTAGTAGTAGTAGTAGTGGTGGTGAGGTATGTTCTAGTCTTTACCTGAGTAGTAGTAGTAGTAGTAGTAGTAGTAGTGGTGGTGGTGAGGTGTGTTCTCGTCTTCAACTGGGCAGTAGTAGTAGTAGTAGTGGTAGTAGTAGTAGTGGTGGTGAGGTATGTTCTAGTCTTTACCTGAGTAGTAGTAGTACTAGTAGTAGTAGTAGTAGTAATAATAGTGGTGAGGTATGTTCTAGTCTTTACCTGAGTAGTAGTAGTAGTAGTAGTAGTAGTAGTAGTAGTAGTAGTAGTAGTAGTAGTGGTGGTGAGGTGTGTTCTAGTCTTTACCTGGGTAGTAGTAGTAGTGGTGGAGGTGGTGAGCTGTGTTCAAGTCTTTACCTGGGCAGTAGTAGTAGTAGTAGTAGTAGCAGTAGTGGTGGTGAGGTGTGTTCTAGTCTTTACCTGGGCAGTAGTAGTAGTAGTAGTAGTAGTAGTAGTAGTGGTGAGGTGTGTTCTAGGCTTTACCTGGGTAGTAGTAGTAGTAGTGGTAGTAGTAGTAGTAGTGGTGGTGAGGTGTGTTCTAGTCTCTACCTGGGCAGTAGTAGTAGTAGTAGTAGTGGTAGTAGTATTAGTGGTGGTGAGGTGTGGTCTAGTCTTTACATGGGCAGTAGTAGTAGTAGTAGTAGTAGTGGTGGTGGTGAGGTATGTTCTAGTCTCTACCTGGGTAGTAGTAGTAGTAGTAGTAGTAGTAGTGGTCGTGAGGTGTGTTCTAGACTTTACCTGGGCAGTAGTAGTAGTATTAGTGGTGGTGAGTTGTGGTCTAGTCTTTACCTGGGCAGTAGTAGTAGTAGTAGTAGTAGTAGTGGTGAGGTATGTTCTAGTCTTTAGCTGGGTAGTAGTAGTAGTAGTAGTATTAGTAGTAGTATTAGTGGTGGTGAGTTGTGGTCTAGTCTTTACCTGGGCAGTAGTAGTAGTAGTAGTAGTAGTAGTAGTAGTAGTAGTAGTAGTAGTAGTAGTAGTAGTAGTAGTGGTGGTGGTGAGGTGTGTTCTAGTCTTTACCTGAGTAGTAGTAGTAGTAGTAGTAGTAGTAGTAGTAGTAGTAGTTGTAGTAGCAGTAGTGGTGGTGAGGTGTGTTCTCGTCTTCAACTGGGCAGTAGTAGTAGTGGTAGTAGTGGTAGTAGTGAGGTGTGTTCTTGTCTTTACCTGGGTAGTAGTAGTAGTAGTAGTAGTAGTAGTAGTAGTAGTAGTAGTAGTAGTAGTGGTGGTGAGGTATGTTCTAGTCTTTACCTGAGTAGTAGTAGTAGTAGTAGTAGTAGTGGTGAGGTGTGTTCTAGGCTTTACCTGGGTAGTAGTAGTAGTAGTAGTGGTAGTAGTAGTAGTAGTGGTGGTGAGGTGTGTTCTAGTCTCTACCTGGGCAGTAGTAGTAGTAGTAGTAGTGGTGAGGTGTGTTCTAGTCTTTACCTGGGCAGTAGTAGTAGTAGTAGTAGTAGTAGTAGTGGTGAGGTGTGTTCTAGGCTTTACCTGGGTAGTAGTAGTAGTAGTAGTAGTAGTAGTAGTAGTAATAGTGGTGGTGGTTAGGTGTGTTCTAGTCTTTACCTGGGCAGTAGTAGTAGTAGTAGTGGTGGTAGTAGTAGTAGTAGTAGTGGTGGTGAGGTGTGTTCTAGTCTTTACCTGGGTAGTAGTAGTAGTATTAGTGGTGGTGAGGTGTGTTCTAGTCTTTACCTGGGCAGTTGTAGTAGTAGTAGTGGTGGTAGTAGTAGTGGTGTGGTGTGTTCTAGTCTTTACCTGGGCAGTAGTAGTAGTAGTAGTAGTAGTAGTTGTGGTAGCAGTAATAGTAGTAGTGGTGTGGTGT